>NW_027196290.1:0-98414 GCF_038502225.1 Cherax quadricarinatus | reverse complement strand
AAAATTAATATTTCATGTGGTAAAATTTTTTTTTTTCAATACTTTTGGGTGTCTTGCACGGATTAATTTGATTTCCATTATTTCTTATGGGGAAAATTAACTCGACTAACGATAATTTCGATTAACGATGAGCTCTCAGGAACGGATTAATATCGTTGGTCGAGGGTCCACTGTATATAATATTGTAATACTCACCAAATAAGGGCCAAAATATTGTCATGTAAAAGAATCAACCCAGTGTCATCTGAAAGAACACCTATGCTATAACCCAATTAACCCTTATCATTTTTTTCAACAAAATACAGTGCTGCATGTGCAATTTAACCACGGTAAAAAGAGTAAAAATTCCAAACAATATTATAATACAAGATATCAATCACATTATCAAGAAATGTAATACCATCTACCAAGGAACTGTGGAGGCTTGATCCTCTGTCTACTAATTGTGAAATAGCCTCACTACCACTTAGTATACACTTATCCTCACAAGAAAATGCTATAGTGTGTGAGTGGTGGCTTGCTTATCATATCTTGTTAAATACTATACAATACAGAAATACCTTGCAGAACATGGTTCTGAACAGTGCGGGTTTTGCTATAGCACAGTTTACAGTTTTAAAGTTCTTAACAATTAAATTTTTTTAGCAAGCCATATTTTTTTTTATCTTTTATTACATACAAGAACTTTTTTATACAAAATTTACACGAGAACTTTTTTATATGCAATTATCAGTGGGAAGAGGAAATACATCGAAGCTTGTGACGTTGACACGGTTTGGACTTTTTTATATGCAATTATCAGTGGGAAGAGGAAATACATCGAAGCTTGTGACGTTGACAAACGTAAATGGCTACGTATTTAATAAACACATTATAATAATGTTTTAAACAATGCATTTCATAACACAGAACTTTTTCGTTACCTATTAACCATGTCTGCAAGGTATTCCTGTATTATACATTAATGACTATCTCCCTACTCACCAAGACTATGTGTGGGCATGTTGAGTGAGAACAAATGTGGGGAAAGTGCTTGGTAGTCAGCATACAGCTCTTGCACCTCCCGCACTACTTCATGTTCATCTGCTTCTGCAAGAAGCTTCACATCACTCTTGCTTACCACATTGCTGAAATCTGACAGACACAGTAATTAATGTAATAAAACATTCTTAACATTAATAAAATAATTTGAAACATGTTTTACACGTGTTTGCATCTGCAGGAACAAGACACATTGGGTGTTTATCGTCAATCTTCACACAACAGAACGGTCATAAGAACCATCGCACATTTTATGTCTAGACAACGTGCCCTCTACATAGTGAACATACAGGTAAATCATACATGCTACATTATACTCTTGTGCCTATAAGGTCCTAAATACTGATACAACAGGCAATCCCCAACAGGGTTTTAAAAGAACACATGATACATGTACGTATTAGCAATGTGGGATGCCACTTTCTGACACCGAGCTTCAAGGAGCTTCATACACTGCAGCACTTCTAAAAACATTGCCGGGACCCATAAATAATTTGTAAATATCTGTAGACAATAATAGTAAAGGACCTGAAACTTTTACTGAAAAGCAATAACAGCACAAAGGCACAATATATAAAAATAAATGGCTCCTTGCTAGCCCATTTGAACAACTGAATCTAAAACACATCGTGCAATTAAGTCCACAAAATATGGCACAATCTACCTAAAGAAAGTAAAAACTTGAAAAGAGATGTCGCAGAACAATATCTGAACATGCTACAATTTCAGTTATATATCTAGAAATAGTATAATGGAAAATTAACTTGGACACAAAGTTACACATCGTGTTAATTTTTCTGAAACCATTTGTAAATACAGCTCTACTTTTTAAGCCAAGATACATACTCATTAGTTTGAATTAAAATTTTGCTTTCTTACTAAACATGTTACTGTATATAAATAACAAAAAGGCACAATACCGTGACTGGAACGATACACAAATAACCCGCACATAAAAGAGAGAAGCTTACAACGACGTTTCAGTCCAACTCGGACCATTGACAAAGTCACACTGTATTATTATTATTATTGTTACAGTATTATTATCTTAAAAACGTACTATCTTAAAAGGAAATATGAGTTTTCTGAGTTACAACCACTCAATGTCACTTTCATGACACTTTTTTTTTAGCTACATTTTTTTAGCTAAATTAATAACCCTACTCTTTTATAAACCATACCCCGGCCGGGATTGAACCCGTGGTCATAGAGTCTCAAAACTCCAGCCCGTCGCGTTAGCCACTAGACCAACTAGCCACAATAAGATTCGTCCAACTAGGTATATTTCTACACCATAGGAAGGTTAGCACAGGCACCACTGTGACCACAAATGCAAGTTTTTACAGACGAATCTCCAGCTAGCGTGGCAGTGACGAACTCTAGCTCAAGTCCCTTCACTGCCGTCAACATGACTCACGAAATCGTAATGACACGATTGCAAACGTGTCATTACGATTTCGTGAGTCACCTACTCTTTTATCTCAACTTACATACACATACATACATGCATACACACACACACATACATGCATGCACACACATGTATAACAATTCCTCTACAAAACAGCCCTCCATTAACATTAATTATGCCCAAAATGCCGTGCATACCATGGGGTTACTAAAGATACCTAAATTCCCAATATGTATAGCAAAATCGTTTAAATAATAATAATAATTATAATAATAATAATAATAATAATAATAATAATAATAATACTGAGTAACCAAATTAAATGCTAAAACTGAGAGGGTTATACAGTGCTGGATGTATAATCATTTAAAGCATTCTTCACTTATCATTATCATCATCATTATCATATAGTCTCTACAAATCTGCAGCTAAACCCACAATATTTGCATTCATTACTAAATGATATAACAAAATTGCATTGTGTGGTAAATTCACATAAGAAATCAAGAACTCCAATAGTTAATTCACTGATATTTCATCATTTACAAGTACAGTGGACCCTCGACCAGCGATGGCATCGATTAACGATAAATCTGACTAGCGATACATTTTATCGCAAAAATTTTGCCTCGATTAGCGCTAAAAAACTCGACCAACACTATTCGTTCCGTCTGAGACGCGTCCACTTCTGGCCAGTGTTTACAAGCCAGCCAGCCACCGTGGTCGCTTCCAAGCATACAATCGGAACATTTCATATTATCACAGCCTTTTTAGTGATTGCACCTGCAAAATAAGTCACCATGGGCCCCAAGAAAGCTTCTAGTGCCAATCCTACAGCAAAAAGGGTGAGAATTACTATGGATATGAAGAAAGAGATCATTGCTAAGTATGAAAGTGGAGTGCATGTCTCCGAGCTGGCCAGGCTGTACACAAAACCCCAATCAACCATCGCTACTATTGTGGCCAAGAAAACGGCAATCAAGGAAGCTGTTCTTGCCAAAGGTGCAACTATGTTTTCAAAACTGAGATCGCAAGTGATAGAAGATGTTGAGAGACTGTTATTGGTATGGCTAAATGAAAAACAGATAGCAGGAGATAGCATCTCTCAAGCCATCATATGTGAAAAGGCTAGGAAGTTGCATGACGATTTAATTAGAAAAATGCCAGCAACTAGTGGTGATGTGAGTGAATTTAAGGCCAGCAAAGGTTGGTTTGAGAGATTTAAGAATCGTAGTGGCATGTATAGTGTGATAAGGCATGGTGAGGCTGCCAGTTTGGACCAAAAAGCAGCTGAAAAATATGTGCAGGAATTCAAGGAGTACATAGAGAGTGAAGGACTGAAACCTGAACAAGTGTTTAATGGTGACACTGACAATGTTGTGAAACACTTTAGGAATGTCATAAAGGAACGGGAGGTACAGGCCTCTATTTATTTATTTATTTATTATAAATTTGAGCACACATACAGAGGTAGATATGTTGTGCGACAGAGGTCCAGTGACTCTCAAGCTGGTCCTAGTGGCATTAAAATAAGAAGGGAAGTAACTCCGAAAAAGGACTTGCCACCTCAAGTCCTAATGGAAGGGGATTCCCCTTCTAAACACTAAGACCATCAACACACCCCTCTTCCCATCCCATCAATCATCACTAGATCTTCAATAAAGGTAAGTGTCATGTAACTGTGCATGTCTTCTTCAGTTTGTGTGTATTAAAATTAATATTTCAAGTGTTAAATTTTTTTTTTTTTCAATACTTTTGGGTGTCTTGCACGGATTAATTTGATTTCCATTATTTCTTATGGGGAAAATTAACTTGACTAACGATTATTTTGACTAACGATGAGCTCTCAGGAACGGATTAATAGCGTTAGTCGAGGGTCCACTGTACAGTAATGTCTAACAAAAATGCTTAAAAATCTTACATATATAATATGTTCCATATCTAGGTTTCTGAAGTTCTCGTGCAAGTAGATCAATGTTTTCTCTAGTTGGTCTGATATACACTAGACACTTGAGGTAAGCCATGTTTTCCCCAGAACTAGTCTGGTCAAGTCGCTCAAACATGTAAACCTCCTGGCGCATCACCTCACTCATGCCAAGAACTACACTCACAAATGATGTCTGAAAAAAATTCAGAGGATTAAAATTCAGTTTATAATAATAATAATAATAATAATAATAATAATAATAATAATAATAATAATAATAATAACAAAAATAATAATAATCTTTATTTCAACAAGTACATGTATAATGTATACATACCTAGCTTACATCAATGACATGCTATATAAAATGCCCTTTGTATGCAGAACATTTTGGGCAAATTAGGTCAGGTCCAGGTAAACTCCAGGATGTGACCCACACCAGTTGACTAACACCTAGGTACCTATTTACTGCTAGGTGAACAGGGACAGCATGTATCTTAAAGACACAAGTCCTAATGCTTCCACCCGTACCAGGGATCGACCCCAGGACCTCAATGTGTGAGCCGGGTGTGCTACTAACCAAGCTATAAAGATACTCTCACATTCTAAAACATCAGCATCTAATAATGTACAAAGATGAATTAAAAGAATGAGAGCTTTTCCCAATAAATTTCCCTATAAACAGGAAAAATACTTCCATAGATGACTACAGATAAGGAGACATGACGTTACTAATTAAGAGTAAATTATTATAGTGTGTAATTGCATATTTTTCTTTGGCTCAAACCTTACTACCTCCCATGGTCATTTTGTGTTTTTCCTATAACATAAATCCATTAGTATTCATATTATAATGACAATGTTATTTTTTTCCACAAGAAAAATAGTTACCAGTATGTATTGCAGAAATTGTTTATTTAGATAATAATATGCAAAAATAAGAATATCATTAATCATGTATAAAAAATTATTAGGTAGGTTGTGAAATGAAGACAGTTATATTTTAAAAAAATAGGAAGAATCTTTATTTTGAGAAGCAAATTTAATAACATATTCCAACCTAACCAAACCTATACTGGTGTAAAATTGTCATTTAAATTAGGATGAGTAACATTAGGTTAGGTTGTATGAAAAAAAAAAAAAGGTCTTTTCCCATAGGCACTAAATATAATCATCTTACACAAATAACCCACACATAAGAGAGAGAAGCTTACGACGACGTTTCGGTCCGACTTGGACCATTGACTAAGTGTGACTTTGTCAATGGTCCAAGTCGGACCGAAACGTCGTCGTAAGCTTCTCTCTTTTATGTGCGGGTTATTTGTGTATCGTTCCAGTCACAGTATTGTGCCTTTTTTGTTATTTATAATCATCTTCACTGGACAGAGCACTTAATACTAGAGAGTTTACATATAAAACAGACCTAAAGTGCATATTGACCCTTCCCATTTCCCAGGTGCTGTATGAGCCCTATGGGTTTAATAATGTTTTATACCAAATGCAGTCTTTGTTCATTAAAAGAGACAAAAACTCCTGTGCTGCTATATAGTTTTTGAAGTGTAGGACAAAATATAAAAGAAAATATACAGTATGAAAGAGAATTCTTCATGTATACAAAAAGTTGTGTTCAGCATTGTTCATAACCTTATCAAAGAAATGCTCTGCCCACCAATATTTGCTTTTCTCTTTAAAAAATGAGTTAATCAATGAAAAAGTAAAATAAATTTAAGAGATTCGGCATTTGTAGTAATGGTAATAGTAGTTATAGATGCAATGTGAATTATTAACTCTGGATGTTAGCTGACTGTTAAGAGGATCAAAAGGCAAGAATTGAAATAAACCACTGACTGACTTAATTGGGTTATCCTGGGTTACTAAACTTTGAGATTAACAATCCAAAGAAAAAACAATCATTGTACAACGAATAAGTTTAATTAGGTACAGGTGCACATAAGTACAATTATCATACATAGTGTAAATTACCTAGGATAACCCAAAAAAAGTCAGATAAAGTGATTTATATATGCAAATTACCTAGAATAACACAAAAAAGTCAAAGTGACATTTCCACTAGGGTCCTTGGTACAACGTAATTTGGTATAAACCTTGGTAATAAATACCGACAAGTTGGTTTAGAAAGACACGTAAGCAAACACTATAACATATTTATTAGAAAACGTTTCGGTCCTGGGACCTTGATCACTTCCGAAGTGATCAAGGTCCCAGGACCGAAACGTTTTCTATTAAATATGTTATAGTGTTTGCTTACGTGTCTTTCTAAACCAACAACGTAATTTATTATTTTTTTTTATGAAGCAGAATGAGCTTCAACAATAAATATTCAGTAACCTCAAAAAACCTGAAAGAGATAAGCATTGTCAAGCAATTATTTTTGAGCAAAACACTTACAGTTTCCTTATCCATGAGCATAATCTTGTATCCAGGTTCACTCTCAGTGATTTATGTGATGAATGGTTTGAAAAACCGACAAGTTGAAGATTGAGACACTTATGCAGCATATGGGAATCTTTATTCAGGAAACGTTTCGCCACACAGTGGCTTCATCAGTCCAATACAAAGAGGAAGGCGTAAGGAGAGGAGGAGAATGAGGTAATCAGTCCCTCAACCTGGAGTCGATGTGTTCAGTCCATCAATCTTGTAGAATGTACAGCATAGGGCCGTAGACGTGGCTTATATACTGTAGTGAGGTGACGTGAAGCAGATGGAGGCGGGGTCATAGTGGTACCATCCACTAGTCGAAGTAGGTCTTCGTTCAAAGGTTGAACAAGTGTTGAAGAATTCTTTGTAATAAGACCCCATGATGCTGCCGTGTCTGACAGTTGTGATGAATGGTTTGAAAAACCGACAAGTTGAAGATTGAGACACTTATGCAGCATATGGGAATCTTTATTCAGGAAACGTTTCGCCACACAGTGGCTTCATCAGTCCAATACAAAGAGGAAGGCGTAAGGAGAGGAGGAGAATGAGGTAATCAGTCCCTCAACCTGGAGTCGATGTGTTCAGTCCATCAATCTTGTAGAATGTACAGCATAGGGCCGTAGACGTGGCTTATATACTGTAGTGAGGTGACGTGAAGCAGATGGAGGCGGGGTCATAGTGGTACCATCCACTAGTCGAAGTAGGTCTTCGTTCAAAGGTTGAACAAGTGTTGAAGAATTCTTTGTAATAAGACCCCATGATGCTGCCGTGTCTGACAGTTGTGATGAATGGTTTGAAAAACCGACAAGTTGAAGATTGAGACACTTATGCAGCATATGGGAATCTTTATTCAGGAAACGTTTCGCCACACAGTGGCTTCATCAGTCCAATACAAAGAGGAAGGCGTAAGGAGAGGAGGAGAATGAGGTAATCAGTCCCTCAACCTGGAGTCGATGTGTTCAGTCCATCAATCTTGTAGAATGTACAGCATAGGGCCGTAGACGTGGCTTATATACTGTAGTGAGGTGACGTGAAGCAGATGGAGGCGGGGTCATAGTGGTACCATCCACTAGTCGAAGTAGGTCTTCGTTCAAAGGTTGAACAAGTGTTGAAGAATTCTTTGTAATAAGACCCCATGATGCTGCCGTGTCTGACAGTTGTGATGAATGGTTTGAAAAACCGACAAGTTGAAGATTGAGACACTTATGCAGCATATGGGAATCTTTATTCAGGAAACGTTTCGCCACACAGTGGCTTCATCAGTCCAATACAAAGAGGAAGGCGTAAGGAGAGGAGGAGAATGAGGTAATCAGTCCCTCAACCTGGAGTCGATGTGTTCAGTCCATCAATCTTGTAGAATGTACAGCATAGGGCCGTAGACGTGGCTTATATACTGTAGTGAGGTGACGTGAAGCAGATGGAGGCGGGGTCATAGTGGTACCATCCACTAGTCGAAGTAGGTCTTCGTTCAAAGGTTGAACAAGTGTTGAAGAATTCTTTGTAATAAGACCCCATGATGCTGCCGTGTCTGACAGTTGTGATGAATGGTTTGAAAAACCGACAAGTTGAAGATTGAGACACTTATGCAGCATATGGGAATCTTTATTCAGGAAACGTTTCGCCACACAGTGGCTTCATCAGTCCAATACAAAGAGGAAGGCGTAAGGAGAGGAGGAGAATGAGGTAATCAGTCCCTCAACCTGGAGTCGATGTGTTCAGTCCATCAATCTTGTAGAATGTACAGCATAGGGCCGTAGACGTGGCTTATATACTGTAGTGAGGTGACGTGAAGCAGATGGAGGCGGGGTCATAGTGGTACCATCCACTAGTCGAAGTAGGTCTTCGTTCAAAGGTTGAACAAGTGTTGAAGAATTCTTTGTAATAAGACCCCATGATGCTGCCGTGTCTGACAGTTGTGATGAATGGTTTGAAAAACCGACAAGTTGAAGATTGAGACACTTATGCAGCATATGGGAATCTTTATTCAGGAAACGTTTCGCCACACAGTGGCTTCATCAGTCCAATACAAAGAGGAAGGCGTAAGGAGAGGAGGAGAATGAGGTAATCAGTCCCTCAACCTGGAGTCGATGTAGAATGTACAGCATAGGGCCGTAGACGTGGCTTATATACTGTAGTGAGGTGACGTGAAGCAGATGGAGGCGGGGTCATAGTGGTACCATCCACTAGTCGAAGTAGGTCTTCGTTCAAAGGTTGAACAAGTGTTGAAGAATTCTTTGTAATAAGACCCCATGATGCTGCCGTGTCTGACAGTTGTGATGAATGGTTTGAAAAACCGACAAGTTGAAGATTGAGACACTTATGCAGCATATGGGAATCTTTATTCAGGAAACGTTTCGCCACACAGTGGCTTCATCAGTCCAATACAAAGAGGAAGGCGTAAGGAGAGGAGGAGAATGAGGTAATCAGTCCCTCAACCTGGAGTCGATGTGTTCAGTCCATCAATCTTGTAGAATGTACAGCATAGGGCCGTAGACGTGGCTTATATACTGTAGTGAGGTGACGTGAAGCAGATGGAGGCGGGGTCATAGTGGTACCATCCACTAGTCGAAGTAGGTCTTCGTTCAAAGGTTGAACAAGTGTTGAAGAATTCTTTGTAATAAGACCCCATGATGCTGCCAACTGTCAGACACGGCAGCATCATGGGGTCTTATTACAAAGAATTCTTCAACACTTGTTCAACCTTTGAACGAAGACCTACTTCGACTAGTGGATGGTACCACTATGACCCCGCCTCCATCTGCTTCACGTCACCTCACTACAGTATATAAGCCACGTCTACGGCCCTATGCTGTACATTCTACAAGATTGATGGACTGAACACATCGACTCCAGGTTGAGGGACTGATTACCTCATTCTCCTCCTCTCCTTACGCCTTCCTCTTTGTATTGGACTGATGAAGCCACTGTGTGGCGAAACGTTTCCTGAATAAAGATTCCCATATGCTGCATAAGTGTCTCAATCTTCAACTTGTCGGTTTTTCAAACCATTCATCACAACTGTCAGACACGGCAGCATCATGGGGTCTTATTACAAAGAATTCTTCAACACTTGTTCAACCTTTGAACGAAGACCTACTTCGACTAGTGGATGGTACCACTATGACCCCGCCTCCATCTGCTTCACGTCACCTCACTACAGTATATAAGCCACGTCTACGGCCCTATGCTGTACATTCTACAAGATTGATGGACTGAACACATCGACTCCAGGTTGAGGGACTGATTACCTCATTCTCCTCCTCTCCTTACGCCTTCCTCTTTGTATTGGACTGATGAAGCCACTGTGTGGCGAAACGTTTCCTGAATAAAGATTCCCATATGCTGCATAAGTGTCTCAACCCGTGACTTATTTCCATTGGGATCCTTTAATAAGTTTATTTAGTTTATTTATTCACAGGTGCACATAAGTACAATTATCATACATAGTGTAAATTACCTAGGATAACCCAAAGTGATTTTTTTTCCATTAGGGTCTTAGTTTTATCATATTATTTGAGCTTTAAAGGTTAAAACAGCTAAGTAACTCAACTGCGTGAAAATCAGTTACCATAAAAGGAGATATATTAGTCGTTTATATTAACATTAGAGATAGGATCAGCTTACAATAATAGGTACATAACTGTTACGTATTCAAGAAATCAATTCTTCCCCCTTTTAAAACCTCAGATGGGCCACACTCTGTATTGAAATAATACTCTACTTATATTTAAAGCTACCAGGTATCTCGACAATGATGCTACTTGAGAGTTCCACTTGTGATACAAGTGTTAAAGAACAAACTTTATTTCTACAAAGTACAACTCTATTGACAAACCAGTGCTTCCCCACATCATTTATAAATTTAAGTTTGTTCAACTTGAATCCATTGCTGCTAGTCCTATCCTGGATAGATACTTTTCAATAAGTTATTCATATCCCTTTATTTATTCATGTTTTCCATTCACTTATATACACAGTTTATATAGATAAAAATGTACATTTTTTGGTGCATATACTTTGACATTGTTATAAACGTCGACTTCATTAGGATAAATGTTTTATATATTCATATGACGTAGTTATCTATAGTTACATTTGATAGTCATTTACAGATTATTACGTTTTTATATTATTTTGAGCAAAAGTTAACTTTATACAATACTTATTGACGATAATCATATTTTGCGTCTTCCTTATCACATTCATCTTTCATTTAAACTAGACATACAAATAACCGTAAATAATATTTAAAAAATAATCATATCGCAAAATAAAAGACTCGCCCCAGCAGAGAAAAATAATAATGTTAATAAATTGAGAGTCAGCTAAAAGTCGAGGGTCTGGTGGAGCTGACACCACAACACAACAAATGCTGCAGCAGCTGACACAGCTGACACCTCCACATCACTCTCACCTCTGTAATGCTAGACTTCTTCGCTGTCATAACCAAGGGTGGGCTGGTGCTCTGGTATTTCCAGGATGCCGTCCAGCAACTCAAAACTTCCATTGACGCCATTAATGCTCTCATCAGGAATGTTGTGTTGCAGGTGATCTTTAGCCCTTGTGGTTTAGCGCTTCTTTTTTTATTATAATAATATTGCAGGTGATCTTCATTTTTCGTCAGACTTTTTGGTTGTAAATTTGTAATGTATTTATTTTAAACTGTTTGTTAATTATGCTGTGATTTAAAAAATTACGTTACCCTGTATGATAGTGATTTTTTCAAATTTATAAGAAGTCCATTTTCATGAAATGATGTACTGTGCCATATTTACTGTTTATATATTAAAATTTAATATTCATACCATTGATCTGTATTCCATTAATGAATTACATAAATCTGAATTATACTTCGCAGCATTAATATATACAGTAACAGTATGAACAATATTTAAAATATGTATTTTTGTCCAGCCTATTAAAAGCACACATAAAAGATTAAGATCTAAACTACTAAACTCTTTATATCCATACCATAACATTTTTTTTTGAGTTAAGTTGCCAGGTCAAACCTAGATTTTTTTTTAAAACTAAAAAACCTGGCCCAGGTGGGTAAGTAGGTTGTTAACAGGGGAGTTACCCCCAGCAACCCTGGAGCTGATATGATCTTATACCTTCCTTCTAATTGCCACTGTGTCAAGATAGGACATCAGTTTATCTATGCTGTTTAAAATTCATCTAAAATTATTTTGAGTACCAAATGAACTTAATTCATGCTTTTATATTCAGGAACGAGGAGGAGCTGGATTATATATTCATGGGAACTTAGCACTTAAGCAACAATTAGACAACGAGTTTGACTTACTGTTTGTGGCAGTTTATCAAAATATATTACAGTTGTCTTATGTCGACAAATTCCTTTCTGATGTTCAACGAGAATTTCGTGAACGCTACAGAGAACAGCTTCGGCAGGGCCTCTATTATCAGGTATGCAGCTACTGTTTATCACAGTAATTAATATGTCTCAAAACTTGCTAATACACAATTACTGTGCATCAAGTGCAAGATGTATAATACAAGACTATGTCTTAATTCATTGTTTTTCTAGGAATTCATAGTTATAAGAGCTTAAATTTTTACCATAAAATATTAACTTTATCATTATAAGGCTTGCAACAACATAACTAGGCGAGCATACTTTCATATAACACATCATATAAAAATATAATTTAAATTAAAAAAATCTTTTTTGTGTGTGTGTTCCACATACAGAAAACTTAGTCTCTTAATTATTAAATAAGTAATACAAAAGCTATTCTCAGCATTTACATTTGTCATAAGAAATGACTTATTGGGTACCAGTTGAGTTATACATGTTTCAGAATTTATGTTAAACACCATTTCTTTGAATATTTTGAATCCTAGACAAATTAAGGTACTGTATATTGTTTCCTAATACATAAAATTCCATTCAAATTAATTGTGTTCTTGTCTACTAGTTAATTAGTAGAGTGTTAGTTTCCCCATATTTTATGAACTCAGTCCTGTTGCTTAACCCTTTGAGGGTTTCGGACGTACTAGTACGGCTTACGACCCAGGGTTTTTGACGTACTAGTACGCCTAAATTCTAGCGCCCTCAAATCTAGTGGGAGAAAGCTGGTAGGCCTCCATATGAAAGAATGGGTCTATGTGGTCAGTGTGCACGGTATAAAAAAAATCCTGCAGCACACAGTGCATAATGAGATAAAAAAAAACTTTGACCTTTTTTTTTTGGAATAAAACAGCGACTTTGCACTGTATTTTCGTATGGTATTTATTGTTGTATTCTAGTTTTCTTGGTCTCATTTTATACAATGGAAGGCATATCATAGAAATTGAGATGATTTTGACTGGTTTTACAATGAAAAGTACCTTGAAATTGAGCTCAAAGTAGCAGAAATGTTCGATTTTTACCAAAGTTCAAAAGTAAACAAATCATGCCAAGCGTCCAATTCACGTCAACTGGTGAGTCTAATATTCTTTTGCAAGTGCGCCAATATGATTCATACCATTTTTTACACTAATGCAGTAGTCTGCATAACAGTAAATCTTCTATTTTTTGTGAGAATAAAAATTCAAAGTGGAAAGCAAAAGAATGTAAGAGGGGCCTTGAGACGTGACTAATGAACAGAGGAAATGTCGTTTTAGTGCCAGGAATGTATTTCTTGTTTGTTCTGGATCCTATTCAGAAATTGGCATCTTTTGAAATTTGTGTGAAATTGGCAAAATTGCTAAATTCTGACCACTGAACTGGATAGTTGAAATTGGTAAATGGGTGGTTTCTTGCACTCATTCAATAGAAAATATGGAGTTCTAGCGAAATATTCATGTTTTTTGTCAACTAGTACAGTGGAACTGGCTGAAAATGGGGCTCAAAGTGGGCAAAATCGCCGATCCGTAAACATCGCCGAGACCGCTAACTTCGCGAGAGCATAATTCCGTAAGTTTTCCATCAAATTTCATATTTTTGGTGTCATTATGATTGGGAAAAGATTCTCTATCTTTTCATAAGAAAAAATTATTTTTTTTTTTTTAAATTTGGCCGACCCTGAGAACGAGTCTCGGAGAGGGCCTGTCGACCCTCAAAGGGTTAAACTTGTTTCCACTAAAGATATTTTTTTTTTTTTCTTCAGAGCTTTGACTTTGCACAAGATTATGACCGACTGCTTCGAATTGCCGAGATGGAGTCGAGGATGGTTAAGGAGGAACCAAAGAAGCCTCGAACCTTCCAGGAGTCTAATAAGTCCATGAAGACTGTCAACTCTATGATTAAACATCGAGGAGGAGAACAGCCAAAGAAGCCTGCCAAGAAGAAGGATGGTAAGGATAAATATACTATGGTAATAAACTGACATGAATGGAAGAGTGCACTAATAAGTGGTGAATGGTAATGGCTTGTATACTGCATGAAATGCAAGATTCTCATTTGTTAAATGTTTGCTTCAATAGTTTATGAATAAAAGTACATGCAGTAAAACTTGTTTATGTACTACATTTTTATTCGCTTGGTCCTTTGCTGAAGAGGGACCAGCAAATACTTTTCCCATGAATCCATCCTGAGCAAGCATTTGATTTTTCCATTCATCATCCTTTGCTGGGAAGCATTCTTGACACAGCCAGGGTCAAAGCCTGTGATGAAACTGATCATAAATGTTACCTTGCCAGCAGCACATCAAACCATAAGAGCCACTTGCTTCCACTCATTTGTAACATGCTCACATACATGCCTGTTGGATATCAAAGTCCCTCTCATACAAAACCTCTTTTAACCCCCTCTCTCTAACCTCGCCTAGGATGACCCTACCCCCTCTTCCTTCCATTATACAGGAAGCCCTCCACATTCACGAAGGTTAGGGGATCAAGAACTTTACTAATGAAGATTGAGACACTTATGCACCATATGGGAATCTTTATTTAGGAAACGTTTCGCCACACAGTGGCTTCATCAGTCCAATACAAAGCAGAGAGGTGCAAGAAGAGGAGATTGAGGTAATCAGTCCCTCAGCCTGGAGTCGATGTGTTCAGTCCATCAATCTTGTAGGATGTACAGCATAGGACTGTAGACGTGGCTTATATACTGTAGTCAGGTGAGGCGGGGTCATAGTGGTAACATCCACTAGTCGAAGTAGGTCTTCGTCCAAAGGTAGGACAAGTTGGAGAATTCTTTGTATCAAGATCCCATGATGATGCAGTGTCTGACAGTTGTGATGAATGGTTTTGAAAACCGATAAGTTGAAGATTGAGACACTTATGCACTATATGGGAATCTTTATTTAGGAAATGTTTCGCCGCACAGGCGAATGGCCAGACTGGTTTCATTTGACAGAAAGGTGACAATAACTCAAAGAACCATGTGTTACTGCAGTGGTACACATACGTATATGGAAGAGTGTCTCTAAACACACAACACATCGAACCTTGAAAAGGATGGGCTACAACAGCAGAAGACCACGCCTATCGACTAAAAACAGGAAGCTGATGATAAAATGATGTACAAGCTCTCCAAAACTGGGCATTTGGAGATGGGAAAAGCAATGCCTGGTTTGCCATGGGCCGAGTCATTGGCCCCGCTGCTCAGGAACAATGAAAATGGAGGTGTCCAGAAAAAACCCAGACTGGACAAGCTTGTGATTGTGGAGTTGGGCTTGACAGCCATGCAATATAGTGGATTTCGCTTCATTGCTATTTTAATTGGACATCCCACTAAACTGCCATGTTTAGCGGGATGTCCGATATCCGCTTTAAAGAGGTCTGTTTTAGCGAGGGTTTGTTGTATTTGGTATATACTGTATTGTCTAAACTCTAAGGTACCATACATAAATAAGAAACAAGTTGGCTAGCCAGACAGCTTACAGTTCCTAGATTAGCTTTGTTATAAACAGAATTTACCTTTCAAAAAATATGGTAATCCAGTGATAGCTAGAATTACATGTGTGGTTGGCAGCTGCCTTCCCACATTTGATGTGTCTGTAAGCCTCCCACCTCACTGTCTCATGTCATACTGTATATATATCCAGTACAGGTCCACATTCCTTTATCCGAAAATCTGAAATCCAAAAAGTTCTGTGTGTCAGCACTTGTAGTGTTCAAAAAGTTGTGTCAGCGCTTGTAGTGTCCACACGTGCGTCTGCTGTTTGCGGATATTTTGTTACTGAAGAATATGGTGTTGGAACTACCACTGTTTATGATTTAAAGAACCAAAGACAAGTTACTGAAGTATTACAGTGACCGTGATGACCAAAAACTAATGAAAAATAGGAAAACACTGTACAGTACGTATAAGGCAAAAAACAAAGATCATGACTGTGTGCTAATGGAGTTGCAGGAAGCTGACATTGATGAAATGCTGAACATTGACAATGATGCACCTGTTGTGCATTCCTTGAGTGATGGTGAAATTGCTGAAATGGTGTTAAATACAAATAAGCAATTGCTGGCCTTGAACAACATGCATTTATCTGTGAGCAAGAGATTATGGCAGTTTACTCAGTTAGAGATTGCTTAGACAGAAACCTATGTTAATAAGACAGATGACACGAAGTCTTCAAAAATGCCCTCTGTCAAATCGTCTTGAGAATCATGTTTCTGGTCTATAATTATCCCATTACTTCATTTATCAATATATTACTCTATAAATAAACCGTAATAGTATTTGTAGTCTTTATTTATCCTACTTAGTGTGAGTATTCATGCATTTTTGCTGCATTGTTAATGCTTGATTATGGGGTGCTGCCCTAGACCCTACCTTCATTCTGAAGTTCAAACAATTCTGAAATTTGAAACACTGCTGGCCCCAAGGGTATCGGATAAAGGAATGTGGACCTGTACTGCATTTTACCATGTACCACTTTCTTCATAAGTACTATAAAATAATATATATATCAGCTTTTTAATCTACTATGTTTTGGTACTTGTTTATATCAGTGTCTCTCTCAGGGTAATTATGAAAGTTTCCTGCATAATGGTATTTACTGTTCATGTATGGGTGAATGTCATTCATAACCTGTGATCTCCTGTGCTTAGTGGACAGGATTATGCCTCTACCAATCCTCGTGTTATACGACCGGGATGGGCTTAGAGAATCGCAGAATTATAAGCGAAATCATAAGTTGTATATATCAAATCAAATCAAATCAAGTTTATTCTCTATAAGGGTTACAATGTGGGGTTTACAGGATTTGGATATTGTGTGGTTTACATGTTATA
Organism: Cherax quadricarinatus; assembly: GCF_038502225.1. NCBI lineage: Eukaryota > Metazoa > Arthropoda > Malacostraca > Decapoda > Parastacidae > Cherax > Cherax quadricarinatus. The sequence goes on along the minus strand of NW_027196290.1, from coordinate 81,411 downwards.
AAATACTAATTACAGAAGGGGCCACTAGGACACCTAGCATGGCTAGGCATTTTGGGCAGACTTAGATTAATTCTTAACATTAACCCTTTGACTGTCGCAACCCCCAATCCTGAGGTGTCTCCTGGTGTCGCAAAATTTAAAAAAAAAAAAAAATTATTTTTTCTTACGAAATGATAGAAAAACTTTTCCCGATTGTAATGACACCAAAAAAACGAAATTTGGTGGAAAACTGACGGAGTTATGCTCTTGCGTAGTTAGCGACCTCGGCGATGTTTACAAATCGGCGATTTCGCCCATTTTGAGCCCTATTTTCGGCTAATTCCATTGTTCCAGTCGACCAAACTCATAGCTATTTCTTTAGAACTCCATTTTTTCTATCGATTGAGTACAAGAAACTGCCCATTTACCAATTTCAACTACCCAATAACATGGTCAGAAATTTGCAATTTGGGCAATATCACGAAAATTAAAAAATATGACAATTTCAAAATAAGGTCCAGAATGAACAATGCAGACATTCCTGGCTCTAAAATAACATTTTCTTTGTTCATCAGTCATGTCTCCAGGCCCCTCTGATATTACTCTTGCTTTCTATTTTGAATTTTTATTCAAACAAAAAATAGAAGACTTACTATTATGCAGACTACTGCAATACTGTAATAATTGTATAAATAACATAACCCATTCATGACTGCATATTAGAATGGCTAGTTGGACATTTATTGGACAATGACATCATTTGTTTACTTTTGAACATGGCAAAAATCAAACATTTTCCCTACTTTGAGCTCCATTTCCAGGTTCTTTTTATAGTAAAATCAGTCAAAATCACTCTTATTTCTATGTGTTTTCCATTCTATCAAATGAGACCAAGAAAATGAGAATACAACCATAAATACTATACGAAAATAGACCACAAAGTCGGCATTTTAATTAAAAAAAATGGTCGGAGTTTTTTTTTTTTCTCATTATGCACTGCCTACCAGCTTTCTCCTGCTTGATTTGAAGCCGCTAGAATTTATGAGTATATATATACAGTGGACCCCCGGTTAACGATATTTTTTCATTCCAGAAGTATGTTCAGGTGCCAGTACTGACCAAATTTGTTCCCATAAGGAATATTGTGAAGTAGATTAGTCCATTTCAGACCCCCAAACATACACGTACAAACACACTTACATAATTGGTCGCATTTGGAGGTGATAGTTAAGCGGGGGTCCACTGTACGTCAAACATGGTACCTCGTAAGACATATATATACGACCACGACAGTCAAAGGGTTAAATCCTTACAGATTATGGTATTAAGGCTAGGTAACTACATTATAATTTGTGAGTTTAGCAATGTGAATGCTTTTGTTTTAGCACAATGCAAAGTGTCTATATTGGAGTATCATAGGCAAACTTATGACTAGTTAGGATTCATTATTTTAAGATTAAGATTAGTATTTCTGTGTTTATAGTCAGTGGGTGAGTGAGTGTAATTGTGAACCACCAGGTGGTTATCATGTAGTTAGTTGTCGGGGTGTATCAGGGAGATAAGATGTTTTCTAACTGTAGTTTTGAAAGTGATGAATGTGTCTGCAGTTCTAGAGTTTTCAGGTAGGGTGTTCCAGATTTTAGGTCCTTTGAAATACATTGAATTTTTGTAAAGGTTTAGTCGGACACGGGGAATGTCATAGAGATGTTTGTGTCTGGTGTTATGCCTGTGGATCCTGTCACAACTATCAAGAAAACGTTTAAGGTCCTGTAGATATATATTGCACAGTAGTAAGTGTGGATGTTCTGAACAGGGAGTAAGTTTAGATCTATGATCTATGATAAGCTCAACAAAGGTTTAACCAGATAAAATGCATGCTCTTATTATCTGGTGATGGGTTACTGACCTCTCTGTTCATTCCAGGTAAAGGCAAGAAGAAAGACAATGAGTGCAATAACAATAGTAAGTAGATGAATTTATTTTTCCACTTGTTTAATTTCTTTTAATTTGAAGATTTTGCTTGGGTTATATTTAGTGCATGTGTGTAATAACAGATTTCATATTTTACTCTTAACCAAGACAGGAAAATGAATTTATATCCTCAAAAATGACTAGGGTTTTATAATGAATGTCTTAAAATAGAAAGAAAAGTGAGATGCTTGAAGCAGTCTTGTCTTAAAAAACTTAAGGATTATAGGTGAGATATGTGTGGCTATACAGGTATCTTTGGGTTATAACCATTTCTAATTAAACTTACCAGCCGATAGGTACACTCCTCGAGAAATGTGGTTGTGAATAGAAAAGGTGGCATAATTAGAGTTGTGTTATATTTAGTGGTTTACATTTGAATGATTGTTCATTTTTGCAGGTAAGGGGAGTCGAGTAGAAGAGATTGAAGAGGAAGAAGAGGAAGAGGAGGAGGAAGAGGAAATTGTTAATGTCCCTAATAGTAATGATGTAGAGGAGGTAAGTTGCAGGATTAAACGTGTTTGAGTGATTATACTTCCGTGATCTGTTATTTTTTTGCCTCGTCATTTACCATAAAATTAACTGAAGCTCTTATTCAAGGCCGTATGCAGATAGCTGGTCATTTGTTGACAGTACAATATAGTGGGCCCCCGGTTTACGATATTACAGTGGACCCCTGCTTAACAATCACCTCCCAATGCGACCAATTATGTAAGTGTATTTATGTAAGTGAGTTTGTACGTGTATGTTTGGGGGTCTGAAATGGACTAATCTACTTCACAATATTCCTTATGGGAACAAATTCGGTCAGTACTGGCACCTGAACATACTTCTGGAATGAAAAAATATCGTTAAATGGGGGTCCACTGTATTTCATTCCAGAAGTATGTTCAGATGCCAGTACTGACTGAATTTGTTCCCATAAGGAATATTGTGAATTAGATTAGTCCATTTCAGACCCCCAAACATACACATACAAACACACTTACATAAATACACTTACATAATTGGTCGCATTGGGAGCTGATCGTAAACCGGGGTTCCACTGTACAAGAGTTGAAGTATGAATATACGAGGTGGGATTACAGATATGTGAGTGGTCTCTCTTCACCTTTAAGTTTTTTTGTAGTATTTGTTATACTCTGTTCACAATTAACCCCTTAGCTGTGGCAAGTGGGCAAAAAAAAATTCCTGGTGGTGTGGCAAAATTTTGAAAAAGAAAAAAGCAAAACCTCCCTTTTCCTATAGTTCAATAGTGTATTTTTCAGAATTGAATCTGACTAAAACGAATGTAATCTGGTAAAAATGTATGATGGCTTGTTGAAGTTGGTGAAAAAAGGATCACTTATCGGCGACAGCGGTGTTAAAGTGCGTGCAGCATTTACATTTTGCAATTAATTAATGCCAAGATATGATTGATTTTTTTCTTATTTTAATTGTTTTTAATGTTTAACACTATACTAGTTTCTTTAGATGTGTTTCAAGGTGTTTGAACATTTCAAGCATGGGGAAATGCTTACCTGCATTATTTCACTTAGATTATACAGCAGATGTACGTACAATATAGTAATTGGTTTATATTTTTTTTTACTATTTAGTCTTTTGAAGGCTATGTACAACAAGGAATACTTGTAACATTACAATTGTTGCTGAGTGTATTACTTTTAAAAACATGGAAATAAGTCAGTGATTTATTTTACTGGCTTGTAAATATGGTGTACTTTTTTTATTTTAACAAGTCAGCCATCTCCCACTGAGGCAGGGTGATCCAAAAAGAAAGGAAATCCCCAGAAAGAAAATAATTTCATCATCATATAACACCTTCATCTCAATCATACATAATCACTGTCTTTGCGAAGGCACCCAGATACGACAGTTTAGAAGCATATATAAGAAGCATATATCCCTCCAAACTTCCAATATCCCAAACCCCTCCTTTAAAGTGCAGGCATTGTACTGTATAATACATAGTATGTATATATATAGTATGTTTACTGTATAATTACACGTTTTTTATTCTACTCTTCTTCTATTTTTGTCTTATAGGCTATATGCAATGAATGCTTATAACATTGCAAGTATTTTAGAGTATAATATTCATCAGAATATGGAAATTATTCACACTGACTTTACTGTGTTATCCTCCGGTTAAATGTAATTGGTGTTATTTATGGCTGAATTCCACTGTTACTATAATAAAACTGTAATAAATTTTGACTGAATAAGTAATCTTCTATAGGTAGTAGGTTGGTAGACAGCAACCACCCAGGGAAGTACTACCGTCCTGCCAGATGACTGTGAAACAAAAACCTGTAACTGTTTTGCATGATGGTAGGATTGCTGGTTTCTTTTTCTGTCTCATAAACACGCTAAGATAACAGGGATATCTTGCTACTCCTACTTACACTTTGGTCACACTTCATAGACACGCACATGCATATATATATATATACATACATCTAGGTTTTTCTCCTTTTTCTAAATAGCTCTTGTTCTTTTTATTTCTTCTATTGTCCATGGGGAAGTGGAAAAGAATCTTTCCTCCGTAAGCCATGCGTGTCGTATGAGGCGACTAAAATGCCGGGAGCAATGGGCTAGTAACCCCTTCTCCTGTATACAATTACTAAAAAAGAGAAGAAGAAAAACTTTATAAAACTGGGTTGCTTAAATGTGCGTGGATGTAGTGCGGATGACAAGAAACAGATGATTGCTGATGTTATGAATGAAAAGAAGTTGGATGTCCTGGCCCTAAGCGAAACAAAGCTGAAGGGGGTAGGAGAGTTTCAGTGGGGGGAAATAAATGGGATTAAATCTGGAGTATCTGAGAGAGTTAGAGCAAAGGAAGGGGTAGCAGTAATGTTAAATGATCAGTTATGGAAGGAGAAAAGAGAATATGAATGTGTAAATTCAAGAATTATGTGGATTAAAGTAAAGGTTGGATGCGAGAAGTGGGTCATAATAAGCGTGTATGCACCTGGAGAAGAGAGGAATGCAGAGGAGAGAGAGAGATTTTGGGAGATGTTAAGTGAATGTATAGGAGCCTTTGAACCAAGTGAGAGAGTAATTGTGGTAGGGGACTTGAATGCTAAAGTAGGAGAAACTTTTAGAGAGGGTGTGGTAGGTAAGTTTGGGGTGCCAGGTGTAAATGATAATGGGAGCCCTTTGATTGAACTTTGTATAGAAAGGGGTTTAGTTATAGGTAATATATATTTTAAGAAAAAGAGGATAAATAAGTATACACGATATGATGTAGGGCGAAATGACAGTAGTTTGTTGGATTATGTATTGGTAGATAAAAGACTGTTGAGTAGACTTCAGGATGTACATGTTTATAGAGGGGCCACAGATATATCAGATCACTTTCTAGTTGTAGCTACACTGAGAGTAAAAGGTAGATGGGATACAAGGAGAATAGAAGCATCAGGGAAGAGAGAGGTAAAGGTTTATAAACTAAAAGAGGAGGCAGTTAGGGTAAGATATAAACAGCTATTGGAGGATAGATGGGCTAATGAGAGCATAGGCAATGGGGTCGAAGAGGTATGGGGTAGGTTTAAAAATGTAGTGTTAGAGTGTTCAGCAGAAGTTTGTGGTTACAGGAAAGTGGGTGCAGGAGGGAAGAGGAGCGATTGGTGGAATGATGATGTAAAGAGAGTAGTAAGGGAGAAAAAGTTAGCATATGAGAAGTTTTTACAAAGTAGAAGTGATGCAAGGAGGGAAGAGTATATGGAGAAAAAGAGAGAAGTTAAGAGAGTGGTGAAGCAATGTAAAAAGAGAGCAAATGAGAGAGTGGGTGAGATGTTATCAACAAATTTTGTTGAAAATAAGAAAAAGTTTTGGAGTGAGATTAACAAGTTAAGAAAGCCTAGAGAACAAATGGATTTGTCAGTTAAAAATAGGAGAGGAGAGTTATTAAATGGAGAGTTAGAGGTATTGGGAAGATGGAAGGAATATTTTGAGGAATTGTTAAATGTTGATGAAGATAGGGAAGCTGTGATTTCGTGTATAGGGCAAGGAGGAATAACATCTTGTAGGAGTGAGGAAGAGTCAGTTGTGAGTGTGGGGGAAGTTCGTGAGGCAGTAGGTAAAATGAAAGGGGGTAAGGCAGCCGGGATTGATGGGATAAAGATAGAAATGTTAAAAGCAGGTGGGGATATAGTTTTGGAGTGGTTGGTGCAATTATTTAATAAATGTATGGAAGAGGGTAAGGTACCTAGGGATTGGCAGAGAGCATGCATAGTTCCTTTGTATAAAGGCAAAGGGGATAAAAGAGAGTGCAAAAATTATAGGGGGATAAGTCTGTTGAGTGTACCTGGTAAAGTGTATGGTAGAGTTATAATTGAAAGAATTAAGAGTAAGACGGAGAATAGGATAGCAGATGAACAAGGAGGCTTTAGGAAAGGTAGGGGGTGTGTGGACCAGGTGTTTACAGTGAAACATATAAGTGAACAGTATTTAGATAAGGCTAAAGAGGTCTTTGTGGCATTTATGGATTTGGAAAAGGCGTATGACAGGGTGGATAGGGGGGCAATGTGGCAGATGTTGCAAGTGTATGGTGTAGGAGGTAGGTTACTGAAAGCAGTGAAGAGTTTTTACGAGGATAGTGAGGCTCAAGTTAGAGTATGTAGGAAAGAGGGGAATTTTTTCCCAGTAAAAGTAGGCCTTAGACAAGGATGTGTGATGTCACCGTGGTTGTTTAATATATTTATAGATGGGGTTGTAAGAGAAGTAAATGCGAGGGTCTTGGCAAGAGGCGTGGAGTTAAAAGATAAAGAATCACACACAAAGTGGGAGTTGTCACAGCTGCTCTTTGCTGATGACACTGTGCTCTTGGGAGATTCTGAAGAGAAGTTGCAGAGATTGGTGGATGAATTTGGTAGGGTGTGCAAAAGAAGGAAAATTAAAGGTGAATACAGGAAAGAGTAAGGTTATGAGGATAACAAAAAGATTAGGTGATGAAAGATTGAATATCAGATTGGAGGGAGAGAGTATGGAGGAGGTGAACGTATTCAGATATTTGGGAGTGGACGTGTCAGCGGATGGGTCTATGAAAGATGAGGTGAATCATAGAATTGATGAGGGAAAAAGAGTGAGTGGTGCACTTAGGAGTCTGTGGAGACAAAGAACTTTGTCCTTGGAGGCAAAGAGGGGAATGTATGAGAGTATAGTTTTACCAACGCTCTTATATGGGTGTGAAGCGTGGGTGATGAATGTTGCAGCGAGGAGAAGGCTGGAGGCAGTGGAGATGTCATGTCTGAGGGCAATGTGTGGTGTGAATATAATGCAGAGAATTCGTAGTTTGGAAGTTAGGAGGAGGTGCGGGATTACCAAAACTGTTGTCCAGAGGGCTGAGGAAGGGTTGTTGAGGTGGTTCGGACATGTAGAGAGAATGGAGCGAAACAGAATGACTTCAAGAGTGTATCAGTCTGTAGTGGAAGGAAGGCGGGGTAGGGGTCGGCCTAGGAAGGGTTGGAGGGAGGGGGTAAAGGAGGTTTTGTGTGCGAGGGGCTTGGACTTCCAGCAGGCATGCGTGAGCGTGTTTGATAGGAGTGAATGGAGACAAATGGTTTTTAATACTTGACGTGCTGTTGGAGTGTGAGCAAAGTAACATTTATGAAGGGATTCAGGGAAACCGGCAGGCCGGACTTGAGTCCTGGAGATGGGAAGTACAGTGCCTGCACTCTGAAGGAGGGGTGTTAATGTTGCAGTTTAAAAACTGTAGTGTAAAGCACCCTTCTGGCAAGACAGTGATGGAGTGAATGATGGTGAAAGTTTTTCTTTTTCGGGCCACCCTGCCTTGGTGGGAATCGGCCGGTGTGATAATAAAAAAAAAAAAAAAAAAAGTAATCTTTGAGCCACTTGCACACACTGTTTGCTAGTAGGGAAGCTTGTGGTGGAACAACAGCTCCTGGTTTCTTTGTTTACTTTGGCTAGTGAGGTGTACTAGTATGTTGAACATAGTCATCACCTGAGTAGTTAACCATAATACATTGTGTGCACCCTGCTGGCCCTAGTTTTCTTAAATGTGCAGAGAGATGGAAGAAGACCCAAAGAGTTGTGCTGAGGTCAAAAATATTGGCAGGAGACATATTTGTAGGTATGAAAAATTGTGCATACTAATACATTGGACACACTGTAGGCATTTGTGTACTAGTATGTTGAACACGGTTAAAAGGTAAAGTTTTGCTCTTGTATCTCCATGTTGAGGTATGTAGATTTTAGTAATAAAAATATTTAATATTCATTGAAGTTTGCGTAAGAGGTTCTAATATTGTACACCTACCATCCGACTTACGACCGAGTTCGGTTCCGAGAAACCGGTCGTAAGTTGAAATGGTTGTAAGTCGAACTTTACTACTGAATATCAACAAAACATTTTTGTAATGACTTTATTTTATTGTTTTATTTTGGTATTTCATGTTTTACTTTACTTTTTATGCTGTTAGTACTGTATTTTATACTGTAAGGTTTAGGATAAACACTGTGTACAACACAAATAGTTGTTTATTTCCCAGAAATTTGGCATAAAAAGCACGGTCGTAAGTCGAGTGGTCGTAAGTCGAGCAGGTGATGCTTAGCATCACCTACAGACTTAAACAACTATAGGCCAATATCTAACTTACCATTGCTATCCAAAATCTTTGAGAAACTCGTGCACAGGAGACTGTATTCATTTATAACGGCTCAAAACATACTCAACCCCTGCCAATTTGGATTCAGGAAAAATAAAAGCACTAATGATGCAATCATAAAAATGCTAGATCTGCTTTACACAGCATTGGAAAATAAGGAATATCCACTAGGAATTTTTATTGACCTAAGAAAAGCTTTTGACACAGTAGACCACGACATCATACTCCACAAACTTGATCATTATGGTATAAGAGGCCATGCGCTTGCTTATTTCAAATCTTACATTACTAATAGGTATCAGTATGTCACCATTAAAGACACAGCATCAGCAACACGGCCACTTGATACTGGAGTTCCGCAGGGAAGTGTCCTTGGTCCCCTGCTCTTCCTCATATACATCAATGACCTTCCAAACGTATCCCAACACCTGAAACCCATTCTCTTTGCTGACGACACGACTTATGTCATCTCTCACCCTAATCTTGCCACCCTCAACACCACTGTGAATGAGGAGCTGATCAAAATATCGACTTGGATGACAGCCAATAAACTTACGCTTAACACTGACAAAACCTACTATATTATGTTTGGTAGCAGAGCAGGAGATGCACAAATTAACATTAAGATTGACAACACACTAATTACCAGAAATAATGGGGGCAAATTCCTAGGCTTATACCTTGACAACAACCTGAATTTCAGCACCCATATCCAGCATATAACCAAAAAAGTATCCAAAACAGTTGGGATCCTCTCCAAGATACGATACTACGTGCCGCGAAATGCCCTTCTCACACTATACCACTCACTTATTTATCCATACCTCACCTATGCTATTTGTGCTTGGGGATCAACTGCAGCAACACACCTAAAGCCAATAATAACCCAACAAAAAGCTGCAGTAAGAATAATCACTAAATCCCATCCCTGGCAACACACCCCCCCACTCTTCACAGACCTAAACTTACTCCCTGTTCAGTACATCCACACTTACTACTGTGCAATCTACATCTACAGGGCCTTAAACTCTAATATCAACCTTGACCTAAAACGCTTTCTTGATAGTTGTGACAGAACCCACAGGCATAACACCAGACACAAACATCTCTACGACATTCCCCGTGTCCGACTAAACCTTTACAAAAATTCAATGTATGTCAAAGGCCCTAAAATCTGGAATACCGTACCTGAGAACTCTAGAACTGCAGACACATTCATACCTTCAAAACTACCATTAGAAAGCATCTTATCTCCCTGATACACCCTGTCAACTAACTACACGAATACCACCTGGTGGTTCACACTTACACTCACTGACTCATTTGACCATAAACAGAAATATTAATCTCAATCTTAAAATAATGAATCCTGTGATACTCCAATACTGAAACTATGTACTGTGCCAAAACAAAAGCATTTACATTGCTAAACTCACAAACTAGTATTTAGTCACTTAGCCATAATACCAACTTACCTCATAATTTGTAATATTTTACAATTAAGAATAAAACTAAGTCTGCCCGAAATGCCTAGCCATGCTAAGCGTTCTAGTGGTACACTCTGTAATCACTATTTTACTACATGTAAGCCACACAATAACCAAATTTCTGTAAACTCAGCATTGTAATCCTTATAGAGAATAAACTTTGTATTTGTAATACAGTGGTACTCCAAGTTTCGTACAGCTCCCAACTTGAACAATTATGTAATTGTATTATTGTAAGTGCTTTTGTAAGTGTATTTTTGGGGGTCTGAAACGGACTAATCTAATTTACATTATTCCTCATGGGAACAAATTTGTTCGGTAACAGCACTCGAACAGCCTTCTGGAACGAATTATGGCCAAAACTCGGGGTACCACTTTAGTTAGGTAATTTATAATGTTCATATTTCTAAGGGCAAAAGGAATAATAAAATATAAGACAATATTTTTAATTTTGTTTTCTTGTTAAGCAGTGGTTTATTCTTGTGAAAATCCACACATTTATTGTATGCAACACAACATAGTAGAAATCAGTACTTTGGCATACTTCAGTCAGACGTCATTGCCAAAGCAATTTTACATTTTTTTTTTTTTTTTTTGTATACAATGAACTGACTGTATCCCACTGAGGCAGGGTGACCTTAAAAGAATAACAAAAGTTTGTCTTTTTAAATTTAGTAACATTTATGAAGGGATTCAGGGGAAACTGGTTAGCTGGACTTGAGTCCTGGAGGTGGGAAGTACAGTGCCTGCACTCTGAAGGAGGGGTGTTGAAATGTTGCAGTTTTTTTTTAGCTAGTGTAGGCATGCCTCTGGCAAGGCAGTGATGGAGTAAATGACGATGAAAGTGTTTCTTCTTTTTCAGGTTGCCCTGCCTTGGTGGGAAACTGCTATTATGTTGTTAAAAAAAAATCTTAGTTTTCACAGTAATGGGTTGCAATTTGTTTTTAAAGATTGAGAATGCTTGTGGTACTGAAGAAAATTCTAATAAATTGGATGAAGAGACAATGAGGAAAAATCGTGAGAAATTGTTCACCAAACGAGGGACTCCCAAGACTTCCAAGCTGGATAAGACCAAAAGTCCCAAGCCTAAAGGTGGCAAGAAGGTAAGGTAGAAAGATTAGTCATGGTATACACCTATATGATGGTTTTAAGTAAATATTTTGTAATTTGTCTAATTTCAATAGATTTAAGATTCTAATTCTTTCACCATACGTAAACTTGGATGCAGTTATTTCTGTTTTTCTTGTTATTCTTCCATACAGTAAACTATTATTGCAGGGAAAAGAGGCAACAATATGGGACTTAGATGGGAGAGATTCTAAAAGCCTCGACTATTCATCAAAGAGTGCTGGTGGCGACTGTGTTAAGTCTTCCCTTCGACCAGATTTTCTACCTGATCAGTCGCAGGTAAAAAAAAAAAACTTAATCCATTAAACTGATATCAAAGCCTTCATTACAATATAAAGGTTACTATTAAATAAAATGTTAGTATTTTATTAATAAATATGAAGAGTTAGCTCCTTTTATTATTTGTCATTGTGTGTTTAGTTCTGTACTCTGTGAAAGCCCTAAGTTAATAGAAAAAGAAAGAAATGCAGTATAATCCTGTATTGACGAAGTTGTCAATAAAGGATTGCATTATACTGCATGTTGGTATTTTATAACATTCCAGAAACCCCATCCCTAAGTTAATGTTCAGTGAGTTTCATATTCTAAAGTCACAACTTCATTGGGACTTTAAGTTGCCTTTTATGCATTGTCTGTGGGAAGCTTACAAAAAAAAAATGCATGATAAAACCTTGACAATATTGAGAAATTATACTTTTTGTATTACTCTCACTTGGAGAGTGTACTGTAAAATTTCCTACAAATAGTGTTTTTCTGTTTATATGTATGGCAAAGGTCTTAAAATATAGGGTAAAATTACAAGCGAATAATAGTAAATAAAAATTAGTTATAAAGTACGGTACGGGTGGGGCGTGAACTCATGGGCCATGAGTTCAAGCCCCACCTGTACTGTGATGTGTTTGCAATCGTGTTTTTACTAGACATGTTAAGTATTGTAGATGTAGAGGCATAATAACAGGTAAAGGTATAAAAGCAGAACAAGTTTTTATTAAGACTGTTTTACCCAGGGTTAAATTTAATAAAGTTGATTTGCTAAAGTTCAACCCTAATGAAATGGGTCCAATAAAACCTTATTCTGCATGTTGTCTTTATGCCCATGACAGTGATTAAAAGAGCACAAATCCCATTTATATTTTGTCTTGACATTTTGAATGAATAAAGACACGTGAAAGATGAGCATGAATTTATGCTTTCCTGTATCAAAAATGTATGATTAAGTGCTTTAAATATTTACAGATTGGAACACTTGCTGGGAATCTCAGGGGTATGGATATTCCAGCAGAAAAGGAAAGTACAGAAAAAAAATCTGGTAAGTATTTACAGGATTACATTGACTTGTTTGTCCTGGAGAATTGTGTAATAAGCACACCAACCTTGTACTCGAGGACCTGTAGCCAGGTATCCTCATATCTTACTATAGTTTTTCCATTCATGCCTTTACAGGTAAGACACAAACTTATCATGCATAATCCATGAGAAATGCACAATACAGAAGGATTAAATTAAAATATTTAGATATACTTCTCCATGGGGAAGTGGAACAGAATTTTTCCTCTGTCAGCCATGCGTGTCATAAGAGGCGACTAAAATGTCAGGAGCAAGGGGCTAGTAATCCCTTCTCCTGTATATATTACTAAATTTAAAGTGAAACTTTTGTTTTTCTTTTTGGGCCACCCTGCCTCGGCAGGATACTTTGTGTGTTGAAAGAAAGAGATAAACGACTCATTTAGAATAGAAGCAGAGGTGATTTCAGATTAATGTTATTTTATTTGTTACATGGTTTCTTCTTTCATTTAGATTTGTGTTTGTTGTGTGTATATTCATATAACAGGCTTGTTGAATAATGGTTAGTGTTTTCTGACTAATTGTATTTATGATGTACTGTTCATATGAAAGGTTATGTATATGAAAGGTTATTACAGTGTAAAAAAAAAAAATACAAGGAAGGCAGACTATATAAATTAATAAAAATAAGTGTATGGAGGAGGTGAACGTATTCAGATATTTGGGAGTGGACGTGTCAGCGGATGGGTCTATGAAAGATGAGGTGAATCATAGAATTGATGAGGGGAAAAAGAGTGAGTGGTGCACTTAGGAGTCTGTGGAGACAAAGAACTTTGTCCTTGGAGGCAAAGAGGGGAATGTATGAGAGTATAGTTTTACCAACGCTCTTATATGGGTGTGAAGCGTGGGTGATGAATGTTGCAGCGAGGAGAAGGCTGGAGGCAGTGGAGATGTCATGTCTGAGGGCAATGTGTGGTGTGAATATAATGCAGAGAATTCGTAGTTTGGAAGTTAGGAGGAGGTGCGGGATTACCAAAACTGTTGTCCAGAGGGCTGAGGAAGGGTTGTTGAGGTGGTTCGGACATGTAGAGAGAATGGAGCGAAACAGAATGACTTCAAGAGTGTATCAGTCTGTAGTGGAAGGAAGGCGGGGTAGGGGTCGGCCTAGGAAGGGTTGGAGGGAGGGGGTAAAGGAGGTTTTGTGTGCGAGGGGCTTGGACTTCCAGCAGGCATGCGTGAGCGTGTTTGATAGGAGTGAATGGAGACAAATGGTTTTTAATACTTGACGTGCTGTTGGAGTGTGAGCAAAGTAACATTTATGAAGGGATTCAGGGAAACCGGCAGGCCGGACTTGAGTCCTGGAGATGGGAAGTACAGTGCCTGCACTCTGAAGGAGGGGTGTTAATGTTGCAGTTTAAAAACTGTAGTGTAAAGCACCCTTCTGGCAAGACAGTGATGGAGTGAATGATGGTGAAAGTTTTTCTTTTTCGGGCCACCCTGCCTTGGTGGGAATCGGCCGGTGTGATAATAAAAAATAAGTGTGAAAGAGTTCAAAATAAAGAGGATGAAATTAAGGAATGAATGAGGCATTAATAAAATTTGTTGAGAAGAAACAAATTGATTGCAAAAACAAACCGAGCAAATGGATCAGCCTGTCAAGAGTGGTGGTGGTAGTGATATGCTGAATAAGGAAGTAGATAACAAAAAATGTATTTTAAGAGTTATGTAGACAATGAAATATATGCAGTAATTTTGTTTGTAACATTCAGGCATTATGTATATATAATGGGTGAAGAGCTGGAAGTGAATATGAAGGAAGTGAGTAAGGCAGAAAGAATGTTGAAACTATGAAGAGCAGCAGAGGCAAATATGATTAAGAGAAAACAAAAGTGTGTGGGGATAGTGGGTTGGAATTGTGTGTACGAAAGATATGGTTATAAACCTTTGTGGCTTTATACAAGGTGTAAGTTACTTAAAGGGACTAAGAACTTTTAAGGGAGTTAATCTTTTATGTATACTAAATAGTGCATGGCAAAATTGGTATTAGGAGTGGTTACAGTAGAATAAGAGGGAAATTAGAAAGGAAAGGGCATGTGTAGAGCAACTGTTTATAATAACCTATGAGTTTGGGATATTGGCAGTTTGGAGGGATATGTTGTGTATCTTTATACGTATATGCTTCTAAACTGTTGTATTCTGGGCACCTCTGCAAAAGCAGTGATAATGTGTGAGTGTGGTGAAAGTGTTGAATGATGATGAAAGTATTTTCTTTTTGGGGATTTTCTTTCTGTTTTGGGTCACCCTGCCTCGGTGGGAGACGACCGACTTGTTGAAAAAAAAAAAATGAGTTAATATTTAGTGAAAGGAAGTAAGCTGGTAGTTACATTTATGGATTTGGAAAAATGTGATGGGGGGTGATATGAAGTTTGTGGCAGGTGTTGCTGAATGTCGTAGGTTACTGAATGTTGTAAGGAGTTTGTGCAAGTGTAATAAGGTATAGGCTAGGATGTGTATGAAAGGAGATAGATTTCCAGTAAGAGTTTGATTACGCTGAGGATATGTGATTTTATGCTTATTTTAATGTACTTGTGGATAGGATTTTAACAGAAGTGAATGACAGTTCTCACCTACACAGTATGTGATTATAAGGCGTTGTTTCAGTTCCTGGCCCCACCCCTCACCTTGCTACTTGCCAGAATTACTCCTAGCTTCTTACCCTATTGTACCTACTCATAAAACTACATATGGAGCCAACCTTCACCACTTCATTGAGATGATTACACTTCCCAACCACTCTGTCTAAAGAAATAGTTCATTACATTTCTGTGGCTCATCTGTTGTGTCCCTGAAAATCTGTTTCTCACCTTCCAAACAACCTGTACATTGACATGTAGATCTTTGCTAATGGTTCAGACAGTACCTTTGCTTCCTGTCAGAATCCATGGTAACACCTTGTCAGGTTCCATTGCTTTGGGTATGGTCTCTAGGTAGGTGTGGTCCTAAACAACACTGAATCAAATTTTAGGTGCAAATTATTTTTATTGCTGTTTGCAGATGTCAGGAATATTGAGAGATTTCGAACAGCAGCGTCAGAGGTAGGTATTACTTTGAAATGTACAGTAGTTTGAACATACTGTAACTGTAGAAAAAGGGCAAGGTGAAAAGCATAAGTAAAATGAAGAATTGAGGTCTGAATGGAAGGAAGTAATATGGTAGAAGTGAATGTATTCAGATGCTGTATTTCGGAGTGAAGGTATCAGCGGATGAGTCTCTCAAATTCAGTAATTCACAGAATAGATAATTGAAAGAAAGTCACGAGAAAATAGTCTGGAATGTGCTCAATTTTAGTAGTTCTTGCACTTTGGTATGAGTGTGAAGCTTTGAGTATTGCACTGAGGAGGAAGTTTGACACATGAAATAACTTGGTCAATTATGGTTAGTTTTATGTGAAGAATATAGAATAAAGTCAGTGGAAGGCAATGTGATGGTATGAAGAACACAACAGAATTGAAAATGGGTGGCTGATATGCTTTGGTCAAGTAGAAAGGATAATGGAAGATTGATAAGAAGGTATATGAATTTAGGGTGGACAAAAGAAATATTTAGGGAGTATCAGAGAAAGGGTTGGAATAGGGTTTTCGATTGCAATAAGAGATAAGAGCTTGAAGATAAAGCAGATAATTCAGAATTAGTAATAGTGGGTTTATCATGGGCTTTGCTGTACATTGGAAATTTGCTAACTAGGTTGAGTTTTGGAAGTTGGGAATTAAAAAAAGAAATCTGCATTCATAAAAATATTGTAGGATATTGTAATTGGAAATTTTTGTCATGTTTTTCACATCTTAACACTGCCCTTACAGATAACTGGAAACAATCAGTATATGGAAAGTACCTTATTTTTAAGTTGTAAAATAGTGTATTTTTTAAAGCAGGAAAAATGTATTTTTTGGCTAATAATGTTCAGTGTCATCATTAGTAATGCTAGTATCTCTTTTCTGCAGGTGGAATGTTTTCTATGTTCCGTGGGTTAGTGGGAGGCAAGACCTTGACAGAAGCTGATGTGGAACCTGTCCTTGAAAAGCTGAAGGACCATCTTATTGGCAAGAATGTAGCTGCTGAAATAGCAAATAAATTGTGCCAATCAATTGGGAAAAAACTTGAGGGAAAAGTAAGTTGTGCTGTTGTATCAAGTTGGAACAAAAATTATTATACTGAAATTATGGAAAGAAAAACAAGAAAAATTACATAGGTAGGTCATTCTTGAATGACTTTATTGAATGACTTTAAGCCACATGGAAGAAGATAAATGGCAGGTCAAGGAGAATACAGATTCATATATGAAGCATTTGTTTGGAAGAGTCATACTAAATAAACATCTATTCAACTAGTGAAAAAAAAATGAGTAAAAGGCTGTCTGCAAATGTTTTTTCTTCACTACTGGCCATATGCCATCTGAATCTATATCCATCTACTATAATGACTGCTTAGTTACAGTGAAATTCACGGAAGAATAATTTTAGTAGGTGTCTGCTCACTACTGTAATATACACAGATGCTACTGCAGTGATCAAAAATGGAGTGGCAGTAAAAGAAATCATTCTTCTGAATGATAGTGTTTAACTGACAATGGGTACTGGAAGGAGTCGGCAGAATATTTTGATAAACCAGAATTTTTGGTTATAGTGTAGATAAAAATTTTAAAGTGGGCCTACTAGTAGAAGTAAGAGAAAAGAATTTGAGGAGCACTACAGCAAGCCTACTGGTCCATGCTAAAATAGTTTTAACTGAATTAAAGATGATGATGATTTGGTGTCATTTCATACCTTCAGTGAGAGCTGATGGGTCATGTATAAATTACAGGTGTATGGTGTAGGAGGTAGGTTACTGAAAGCAGTGAAGAGTTTTTACGAGGATAGTGAGGCTCAAGTTAGAGTATGTAGGAAAGAGGGAAATTATTTCCCAGTAAAAGTAGGCCTTAGACAAGGATGTGTGATGTCAACGTGGTTGTTTAATATATTTATAGATGGGATTGTAAGAGAAGTAAATGCGAGGGTCTTGGCAAGAGGCGTGGAGTTAAAAGATAAAGAATCACACATAAAGTGGGAGTTGTCACAGTTGCTCTTTGCTGATGACACTGTGCTCTTGGGAGATTCTGAAGAGAAGTACCTCTTCAAGGGGGGCTCCTTGGCGTGGTGAAGAGGCTCTTGGTCTGAGGAATTAGACCTATCGGTCTTCTTCCTCAGACCGAACCTAATTACCCCCCAATCTCCCCTCCCCTATCCCATCCTCCCCATCCTCCCCTTTTTCCTTTCCTCCTCCTCCTCCCCACTCCTCCCTTTTGCCCTTCCTCTTTTTGTCCTTTGGGATTTCTCCCACAGGCGCGCTAGTTCCTAGGTAGGAGAAAGGACACCGGGGTCCATCCCATTCCGTTGAGGTTTCTTGGCGGTGGCGTAGTTTGCCGTGGAATCTGGATTGCCTAGGGATGTCCCGATCCCTCTCCGGTATCCCGGAGTAGCTTTGGGTGTCTTTTGGGCGACGGGTGTAGCTCTGGAAGCCACCTTTCGGATTCCGGGGGTGGTGGCTGAAGGAGGTATGCTTTGTGGCGGATATCCGGCCGCCCTCTCTTTTGTCCACCGAGGTAGCTCGGCAGATGTGAGGTTGCTATCCCAGATTGCTGGTTTACTGGCATGAAGGGTAGGGTATGGCACGGGTTCCATGCTGCATCTGCGCTACTAGCGGTGTCGAGTCCTCTTGGGCGCGGAGGGAGATTTCTGGCCCTTTCATCCCTCCTAGGAACTATCCCTCCCCGGTCCCCCCTTTTTTTTTCTTTTTTTTATTTTTATTTTCTTTTCTTCTTTCTTTTTTTTTCTTAAAAACAAAAAGAAAGAAGTAACCTAACCATGGCAGCCCTAGTCCATGAACCTGGTACCCCCGGGCCCCTTCTTGATACCGCACCCCGTTCTGACCCCGCCTCGTCTTTGGACCACTCTTCAGACATTCCTCATGCCTCTGTACCTATTGCCGGTGCTGTTTCCTCACCCGCTTCAGGTACTGAGGCCTCGACTGACTCCTTCGATTTATCAGACCTTCGCTCTCCTCTGACTATGCTTCCGGCCTCTCCCTCTACGGTGCGGCAATTTTCAAATCACCGACCCGTTCCACGTCGGGCCAACTCTGGTCCCACGCATAAACGTCAACGACAATTACCTGCTGATGATACTTCTCCACCTTCACCTTCTCGTTCTTCTCAGAAACGATCGACACGTCCTTCACTACCTTTCCACGCTCAGTTTCAGACTGAACAGTGGACTAAATTCTTCACTTTACGGCCAACTTCCTCTACTGCCTATCTTTCTGACCATAGTATTGGCAAGGCACTCCTACGCCATGTTGGTAAAGATATTTCTTTTCATGCTCTTAAGAGCGGTACGCGCATCATTACCGTACAGAATGCTACCCAGGCTCGTGAGCTCTCTCGTCTTACCCATATAGATACTGTTCCTGTCACCCTTGAAAAACATCATTCCCTCAATTCTTGTAGTGGTACCGTTATTCTGCCCCATACCATAGTTCAACAAAATTTCCAGACATGTGGCACCGACATTCTAGAACAGCTGGAACTCCAAGATCTCCCAATCCTCAAGGTAGACACTTACGTTCTTCCTGCCCGTGGGCGGAGACGATACCCTAGCAATGTGGCTCGTTTAACTTTTGACAGCCGAGAACTCCCATCCTCCGTTTATATAGCAGGACATCGGTTACAAGTT
The DNA here is from genome assembly GCF_038502225.1 of Cherax quadricarinatus. Classification (NCBI taxonomy): domain Eukaryota; kingdom Metazoa; phylum Arthropoda; class Malacostraca; order Decapoda; family Parastacidae; genus Cherax; species Cherax quadricarinatus. The sequence continues at coordinate 62,169 of NW_027196290.1, read as the reverse complement.
CGAAAGGTGATCCCTACACCACAACAGTGTAGAAATTGCTGGCGATTTGGCCATCCAGCGAAATATTGCAGATCTATCGCCGAATGCCCAGTCTGTGGTGCCGATGACCATTCTAATACGTCTTGCAATCGATCTCCCTCTTGCCTTAACTGTCATGAGGCTCACCCTTCGTACTCTCGCCGTTGTCAGGTCTATTTAAACGAGCGGGAAATCCGTTACCTCAAAGAGACAGAAGGTCTCCCTTATGCCATGGCAGTTTCTCATCTCCGCCTCCAAGGGAGACTCCCACGTGTTTCTTATTCCCGTGTTTCAAAACGTCCCCCCACTTCTGGTATCCCATCTTCTACACCCACCTCTGTGGTTACCTCTCCCATAATCACTCCTGTATCTAATCCTTTTGCTGTCCTCGGCTCAGACGTCCCTACTTCAACGCCTCAGTCTAATCTCGCTTCTTCGAGTTCTCTCTTACAAGCCTCAGTATCGACGAGACCTCGTATGACACCTCTTCCCAATCGTCCCTCTACTTCTCAAAAGTCAAAAAAAGGTCCGGTAACACCTCCTACCCATCTTCCACCTCCTCATTTTACCCTCCCTGTCTCTGTCCCTAGTTCTTCCCCTCTCACTGGCTCAGTTACAAGTGCAGAGGTTCACCCTCCTCCTCGTAATGTACCTTCCTCCCCTGTTCCCTCCCAAGTTTCTTCCTCTTCTGCCACCTCCCAGGTTCCTGTCTCTTCTGTCCCCTGCCACGCTTCTCCAGTTCCCTCCACCCTTTCGCCCCCCCCTACCTTGGTACAGTCCAATACAGTTCCAATCTTTACTCATCCTCCCCCTACCATTCCCAATATTGTCTCCCATACGACATCTCTGAATTCCGAAACACTTGAAGCAATCTCTGAATATATTGCAGAGACCAAACCATCAATGGACACTGATCCACCTTCCGCTCTTCCTCTCTCCTCTGCTCCATCTGCGCAACTCCTTTCTTCACAGCGCACCGTTCCTTCGCTGCTTGAACATTTTCCACTGCCTCCGCATGTGGACTTTTCTAACCCTTCTAGTCCGTAGGAACCCTTACCTGCGGATTTCAAGTATCTTTATCATTGCCAATCATGGCCTTTTTACAGTGGAATATACGCGGCCTCAGGGGTAATCGGGGTGAGCTTCAGATGTTACTCTCCCAGTTTGCCCCTGTTGGTGTTTGCTTACAGGAACCAAAATTACACTCTGCTGTTATTTCTCACATCTCAGGCTATAATTTATTGTATTCTTCAGATCCTTTTCCTGATGGGACCTTTAATGAAAGTGCCCTTCTTCTCCGCACTGATATTCCGTACCATCAGCTATTTGTTCATACTTCGCTGCATTACACAGCAGCCCGTATCCACTTACATAGGTGGTATACGCTCTGTTCTTTATATCTCTCTCCTTCTCGGGCATTATCTATTCCGGATTTTGCCTTCCTTGTTTCGTCATTACCGCCACCGATTCTGTTACTTGGTGATTTTAATGCCCACCATTTCCTCTGGGGAGGGTCTCACTGTGATTCCCGTGGAATTCAGTTAGAGGCTTTTCTTGCCACCCACCCCCTCCATGTTTTAAATACAGGTACTCACACCCATTTTGATCCTCGGACTCATACTCTCTCTTGCATCGATCTCTCAGTTTGCTCTTCCTCCGCCGCATTAGACTTTACTTGGTCTGTTCTCCCGGACTTACATGACAGTGATCATTTCCCAATCATTCTTACTTCCCCTTCATATTCGCCACCTCTTCGCACCCCACGCTGGCAATTTAATCGGGCAAATTGGAACCTTTACTCACACCTGACTGTTTTTAAAGAGGTTCCTTCTTCGTCCTCCATCGATGAGCTTTTACACCTCTTCTCGTCCTCCGTTTTCACCGCAGCTTCTCATTCTATACCCCAAACTTCGGGCAGGCATTCTCAGAAATGCGTGCCTTGGTGGTCTCCTGCTTGTGCTCGTGCAGTACGTTTGAAACGCGCTGCATGGGGCAGGTACCGGTACAATAGAACCACAGAGCGACTCCTTGATTTTAAACAGAAGCGTGCGATCGCTCGCCGTGTCATCCGTGACGCTAAACGCACTTGCTGGCGAGATTATGTCTCCACCATCACCTCTGCTTCCTCTATGAGTGCAGTCTGGAAAAAAGTACGAAAACTGAGTGGTAAATATTCTCCTGACCCGGCTCCTGTTCTGCGGGTTGCCGGTGTTGATATAGCAAACCCACTAGATGTTGCCAATGAAATTGGCAATCATCTGGTCCGTATTTCTCAGGGACTCCATCTATGCCCCTCATTTCTTTCCTCAAAGTCTGCCAGAGAGTTAGCACCCTTGGACTTTTCTTCTCTCAGAGAAGAACAGTATAATGTGCCTTTTACACTTCAAGAACTGGAGGCAACACTCTCAGCTTGTCGATCATCGGCAGCTGGGCCCGACGACATTCATATTCGTATGCTACAACATTTACATCAGTCAGCCCTTGCAGTCCTATTACGCCTTTACAATCTTATTTGGTCACAAGGAGTTCTTCCACAGCTGTGGAAATCCGCCATTGTTCTCCCTTTCCGCAAACCAGGCACTACGGGACATGAAACCTCCCACTATCGTCCCATTGCTCTTACCAGTGCAGTTTGCAAAGTAATGGAACGTCTAGTAAATAGACGTTTAGTGTGGTATTTAGAGACACACAACAGTCTCTCCACTCGTCAATATGGCTTTCGTAAGGGACGTTCTACCATAGACCCCTTACTGCGCTTGGATACGTATGTTCGTAATGCCTTTGCGAATAACCACTCAGTTATTGCCATATTTTTTGACCTTGAGAAGGCATATGACACAACTTGGAGGTATAATATTTTAGCCCAAGCCCACTCCTTAGGCCTTCGAGGCAATCTACCATCCTTCCTTAAGAACTTTTTAACTGACAGGCATTTCCGTGTTCGGGTTAATAATGTGCTCTCCCCGGACTTTGTCCAAGCTGAAGGTGTCCCCCAGGGATGTGTTCTGAGCACAACACTTTTTCTCCTTGCTATTAATGATTTGGCCTCTAGTCTTCCATCAAATATTTGGTCATCACTCTATGTTGATGACTTTGCTATTGCCTGTGCAGGCGCTGACTGTCACCTCCTTACAGTTTCTCTCCAGCATGCAGTCGACCGTGTTTCCAATTGGGCCACCACACATGGGTTTAAATTTTCCAGCACTAAAACCCACCAAATCACTTTCACTAGACGCTCTGTCATCTCTGATCATCCTTTGTACCTCTATGGCTCACGTATCCCTGAACGTGATACAGTCAAGTTTCTGGGCCTCCTCTTTGATCGTAGGTTATCCTGGAAACCTCACATTACCTCTCTGAAGGCAACTTGTCACAGCCGGCTGAACCTTCTTAAAACCCTTGCTCATCTTTCGTGGGGAGCTGATCGTCGAACCCTCCTTCACCTACATTCCACCCTTATTTTATCGAAACTTGATTATGGTGACCAGATCTATTCAGCGGCATCTCCTGCTACTCTCTCTAGCCTTAACCCCATTCATCACCAAGGATTACGTTTATGCCTTGGTGCTTTTCGCTCTTCCCCTGTCGAAAGCCTCTATGCAGAAGCGAACGTTCCATCCTTATCCGATCGCCGTGATGCCCATTGCCTGCGCTACTATGTACGCTCTCATGATCTCCGCAATCCTTCCATTTATAGAATGGTCACTGATATTAGTAGACATTCTTTATTTGTTCGCCGCCCCTGCTTACTCCGTCCCTTCTCTCTTCGCCTTCATTCGCTCTTGTCTTCTCTTCAACTACCACCTTTCTATGTACATGTAGCATCTCACTTTTCCCTACCCCCCTGGGAGGTCCCAGCTGTTCGAGTCTGTTCTTTCTCCCTCCCTTGCTCGAAAGCCCAACTGTCTACGGTCGCTTCCCGCTCTCTTTTTCTTGACCACTTTCACTCTCATTCTCATGCCATTGCTGTGTACACAGATGGCTCTAAGTCTTCTGACGGCGTAGGATTCGCAGCAGTGTTTCCGGACAGCGTCGTACAAGGGCATTTACTATCTTCAGCTAGTATTTTTACTGCTGAATTATATGCCATCCTTACAGCACTTATCCGTATTGCATCTATGCCTGTGTCATCATTTGTGGTTGTCTCAGACTCCCTTAGTGCTTTACAGGCTATACAAAAATTTGATACACCTCACCCCTTAGTCCTCCGTATCCAACTTTGGCTACGCCGCATCTTTACCAAGCATAAAGATATTGTTTTTTGTTGGGTCCCTGGTCATGTTGACGTACAGGGCAATGAACAGGCAGACACTGCTGCGCGGTCAGCAGTACATGACCTACCAGTTTCTTACAGAGGTATTCCATGTACGGACTATTTTGCTGTAATATCTTCCCACCTTCACACCCGTTGGCAACAACGTTGGTCTACTATGCTCGGCAACAAACTTCAGTCTATTAAACCGAGTATAGGTTACTGGCCGTCTTCTTATCACCAGTGTCGAGGTTGGGAGACTACTCTCTCCCGTCTTCGCATTGGCCATACTCGTCTTACTCATGGATATCTCATGGAGAGGCGTCTTGCTCCTCTCTGTGAGAATTGCCAAGCTCCATTATCAGTCAGCCACATTCTGTTGGACTGCCCACTTTATCAACGAGCACGCAGAATTTACCTCTGTCGTCGTCTTCGCCCCGCTGCTCTCTCTTTACCTTCCCTTCTCGCTGATGGACCCACCTTTCATCCGGACTCTCTTATTGACTTTTTGACAACGACTGACTTACTTCACAAATTCTGATACTTTCAGCCCTTTCTACTTGTATCTCTTGCTACCCTCTACCCCCGTACTATCCCCTGCCCCACTGTTTTCTGTAACCTGCTGATCATCCCCCCTCCCTCCTGCCATCCAATTCCCTTGCTTCCTTCCCTACCCTGCAGCGCTGTATAGCCCTTGTGGCTTAGCGCTTCTTTTTGATTATAATAATAATGAAGAGAAGTTGCAGAGATTAGTGGATGAATTTGGTAGGGTGTGCAAAAGAAGAAAATTAAAGGTGAATACAGGAAAGAGTAAGGTTATGAGGATAACAAAAAAGATTAGGTGATGAAAGATTGGATATCAGATTGGAGGGAGAGAGTATGGAGGAGGTGAATGTATTCAGATATTTGGGAGTGGACGTGTCAGCGAATGGGTCTATGAAAGATGAGGTGAATCATAGAATTGACGAGGGGAAAAGGGTGAGTGGTGCACTTAGGAGTCTGTGGAGACAAAGAACTTTGTCCTTGGAGGCAAAGAGGGGAATGTATGAGAGTATAGTTTTACCAACGCTCTTATATGGGTGTGAAGCATGGGTGATGAATGTTGCAGCGAGGAGAAGGCTGGAGGCAGTGGAGATGTCATGTCTGAGGGCAATGTGTGGTGTGAATATAATGCAGAGAATTTGTAGTTTGGAAGTTAGGAGGAGGTGCGGGATTACCAAAACTGTTGTCCAGAGGGCTGAGGAAGGGTTGTTGAGGTGGTTCGGACATGTAGAGAGAATGGAGCGAAACAGAGTGACTTCAAGAGTGTATCAGTCTGTAGTGGAAGGAAGGCAGGGTAGGGGTCGGCCTAGGAAAGGTTGGAGGGAGGGGGTAAAGGAGGTTTTGTGTGCGAGGGGCTTGGACTTGCAGGCATGCGTGAGCGTGTTTGATAGGAGTGAATGGAGACATATGGTTTTTAATACTTGACATGCTGTTGGAGTGTGAGCAAAGTAACATTTATGGAGGGGTTCAGGGAAACCGGCAGGCCGGACTTGAGTCCTGGAGATGGGAAGTACAGTGCCTGCACTCTGAAGGAGGGGTGTTAATGTTGCAGTTTAAAAACTGTAGTGTAAAGCACCCTTCTGGCAAGACAGTGATGGAGTGAATGATGGTGAAAGTTTTTCTTTTTCGGGCCACCCTGCCTTGGTGGGAATCGGCTAGTGTGATGATAAAAAAAAAATGATCTATTAAAAAATAGGGTTGCACAGGTATGTAACAGCATGAAATTTATAAGACACCTTGGTATGCATAGGGCTAAAATTAATACTACAAAAAAAAAATTCTATTTACTACATTATTTTTTTGTTATTTATCTTGCCATCTGTGTATTAATTGCTTATATGTACTTGGTCAGATTATTGGAACATTCGAGGGGGTGTCGAGCACTGTGCGATCCACTCTTACAGAGGCTCTGGTTCAACTGCTTACACCTAAACGCCGTTTGGACATTCTTCGTGATGTAGTGGAAGCCAAATCATCTGGCCGGCCATATACCATAGCATTTTGTGGTGTAAATGGTGTTGGGAAGTCAACTAATTTGGCCAAGGTATTATGATTACAGTGTGTTTATATGTGGAAATGGCTGCAAGTTCTTGGTGTCATATACAATATTTTATTAGTAATTTGTAGCCAGGTAATATCATAAGCATTTCTGAACCATGAGAAATGGAGCTTTAAGTAAATTTTGAAGAGATGCAACTAAAGGTAGTAAAGTAGTTAAATGCTGTGGTTGGTGTTTTAACTACTAGTTAAGAATCCTAAATTATATAGTATATATATATATGTTTTGAGTTTTATTTCATACTGTATGACCTTATGGGTTTAATGTTTGGTTTTGATTATAATAATTATCCTCCCACAGATTACTTTCTGGCTTATTGAAAATAATTTTCGTGTGCTGATAGCTGCCTGCGACACTTTCCGAGCAGGAGCTGTTGAGCAGTTACGCACCCACATGCACCATTTAAATGCTCTTCATCCACCAGAAAAACATGGAGGATCTACAATGGTACAGCTGTTTGAACAGGTAAAAATAAAATGACATATTTGCTGAAGACACTCAGGATTTATTAGTTTCATACTAGGTAGTTTGTATTAGTTAAGCAATAGCTTAACTTGGTGTACTAATTAATGAGACCACTATTCATAAACAGTTGACAAAATCTTATTATTACAAAGAGCAATGTAAGAAGGCAAAAGGAAACTTCATACAAACATTAAAACTTCAAATTCTCTTCTCTGGTTCCATCCTTTATTATGACTAATTTTTCTATATTGATACTTTGATAAAAATAAGGAATTGTGATAACAAATCTGGTAATAAAATGGCTTTGGAAACTCTTGGATAAAGGTGATCTGCTAGATACGAGATGCTATGTAAGCCAATAAAATGGCTTTGGAAACTCTTGGATAAAGGTGATCTGCTAGATACGAGATGCTCTGTAAGCCATGCGTGTCATAAGAGGCGACTAAAATGCCAGAGGCAAGGGGCTAGTAACCCTTTCTGTATACATTGCTAAATTTGTAAAGAGAAACTTTCGTTTTTCTTTTTAGGTCACTGCTTCAGTGGGATACAGCCGGTTCGTTGAAAAAGAAGAAAAAAATAGTACAGCAGATAATTTTCATCATGCCCAAAATTTGTTAATATTTTCACTCGTCACTCGAGCTAGTAAAGGGCTCTTGATTGAGGAGTTGTAGCTATTCTTCCTTTGTAGTAAACAGCTGATTACCTCATAATTTTCAGTCACTATGTCTCCTTGGGATTAGGGCTTCTTCATGAATATATGTACCTAGCATAGTGGTACCATTACTTACACAGGTGTGAAGCATGAGTTTTGAACACTTCAGCAAGGAGGCTAAAGGCAGTGATGTTTAAGAGTGATGTAATACAATGGTCATATCCCACTGAGGCAGGGTAACCTAAAAAGAAAAACTAAAGTTTTTCTTTTTAAAATTTAGTAATTTATACACAAGGGGTTACTAGTCCCTTGCTCCCAGCATTTTATTTGCCTCTTACGATGTGATAGACTTATGGAGGAAGAATTCTTTCCCACTTCCCCATGGGCAAAACCAAGGGAGAGAGATATGTGAACATTATATAAACCTGGGGTAGAAGGTAGAAGGGTTAGGGACCATCTTTGGAATGGTTGGAGGGTAGGGGTTAAAAGGCTTGGTGCTTTAGGTGCTTGAGCATTCAGCAGATTTGTATGAATGTGTTGGGTAGGAGTGAAGAGAGATGAATAGTTTTCAACAGATGTGCTGTTGGAATGTGAACAAAGTAAGTTTTAAGAAGGGATTCAGGGAAACTGGTTAGCTGGACTTTATTTCTAGAGATAAGAACAGTGCCTGCACTCTGAAGGAACGGGTGGGGCTGGTGCAGTTGGAGGGTAATCTGAATTGTAATGTCATCACACCTCTGGCATGACATAAGTTGAATGAATGATGAATACTTTTCTTCGTGTCGCCCTACCTTGGGAAGAAATAGCTGTTGAGGTAAAAAAAAATTATTACCAAGATTTTATTGTGATAGGCTTCACTGGTATATTTTTTCAGGGATATGGTAAAGATGCTGCTGAAATTGCTCGACATGCCATTGAATATTCACGTAAGAACAACTTTGATGTAGTGCTCATTGACACTGCTGGTCGTATGCAAGATAATGAGCCCCTCATGAGGGCACTTGCTAAGGTAAGCTTTCTAAAACAGGTACTTTGTATTTAACATTGGTGTGCTCATAATAAATAAAAGTTATGGTAGTTTATTTCAGTGGAGTTAGGCATACATTTTGTAGAGAATGCAGATAAGAAAAGAGGAGAATGAAAGCATGTTAAAGATTATTTTATTTGTAATATGAATTGATGTACAGTATGGATGGGATGATACTGATACTCAATTTTATGCCTATACTGATACCAGCCAACACTGGTACCAATACCAGTACTACAGTACTTACTTTGAAGCTGATATCGATATACAGCCTCTCCTCACTTAGCAACATACATGTTCATTTACCGACGACTCGGACTTACGACGGGCTCTCTGACCAGTATGCATACCTAAATTAGAGCCGATTTCCTCTATTCTGTTCATTACAATATACAGTACACTACTGTATAAACATTTAAAAATATACTAGAAATTTTGTAAATGGTGCAAAGGTGACATTAAAACAATATCAAAGATGGTTGACACAAATCCACCGCCATTACAGTATGCTCCTTGCTTAGCAACAAATTTGTTTACCGCCGTGGTCGTAGGAATGGAACTCTTGTCGTTAAGTGAGGAGAGGCTGTAATTAAAATTTGCTGATAACCACCAATTCTGATACTTTCACACATACCTAATGTATGATATAAAAGCTGCATTAGAAAAGGGTGGGGGGGGGGGGAGTTGTGAAAAAATATGAAGTACTGTATATGTAAAGAAAATTGAAGAAAGGAGTAAGATCTGATATCCAGGTTTGTCATACTTAAGACAGGACCTTTAAGTAGGGGACTCTGAAGATAAATTACAAATGGTGTTGGACGAATTTGGAAGGTTACGTAAAAGAAGGAAATTAAGTATGAATGTAGAAAAGAGTTAAATTGATTAGGGTTACAAAAAAAAGTCTAGGCAATGATAGATTGAATATCAGATTGGAAGGAGGGAGTTGGGAAGAAGTAAATGTGTTAAGGTATTTGAGTGTGGACATGTCAGGAGACGGGTCAGTGGATGACATGGCATTCAACATAAGGACACCCTTAAGGGAAAGATTTACCATATTACATGAAAAAACATGGCAGTTACTTACTACTAACAGAATTGAAGAATGATGTTCATAGGAGTAGGATTGTTTGGATAAATCATGTACATAATTTTTTTGAATAGTAAATATGTACTGCATATCATTTATAATAAAGGCTTGCTTTATCATGGTATTCTACATTGTTTGTATACTTTTTTTAGCTGATCATGGTGAATGAGCCAGACTTGACTCTCTTCGTGGGCGAAGCTCTTGTTGGCAACGAGGCTGTGGATCAGCTGGTAAAATTCAACCGTGCTTTAGCTAACCAGTCCGCTGCCCAGTCACATCAGGTCATTGATGGCATTCTTTTGACCAAGTTTGACACCATTGATGATAAGGTACTCTTAATCCTAAATTACTAAAAAATATTATTTATTACAAGACCTAGGTAGTAGGTTGGTAGACAGCAACTGCCCAGGGAGGTACTACCGTCTTGCCAAGTGAGTGTAAAATGGAATCCTGTCATTGTTCTACAAGATGGTAGGATTGCGGGTGTCTTTTTTCTGTCTCATACACATGCAAGGTTTCAGGTACATCTTGTTACTTCTGCTTACACTTAGGTCACACTACACACACATTTTTTTTTTTCCAACACGTTGGCCGTCTCACGTCACACACTGAGGCAGGGTGACCCCAAAAAGAAAATACTTTCATCATTCAACACTTTCACCTCACTCAAACATAATCACTGTTTTTGCAGAGATGATCAGAATACAACAGTTTAAAAGCATATACATATAAAGATACACAACATATCCTTCCAAACTGCCAATGTTCTAAACCCCTCCTTTAAAGTGCAGGCATTGTACTTCCCATTTCCAGGACTCAAATCCGGCTATATAAAAATAACCTGTTTCCCTGAATCCCTTCACTAAATATTACCCTGCTCACACTCCAACAGCTCGTCGTGTCCCAAAAACCATTCGTCTCCATTCACTCCTATCTAACACACTTGGGCATGCTTGCTGGAAGTCTAAGCCCCTCACCCACAAAACTTTCTTTACCCTGTCCCTTTTTGAGGATGACCCCTACCCCGCCTTCCTTTGCCTACAGATTTGTACACTCTCCAAGTCATTCTCTAAATGACCAAACCACCTCAACAACCCCCTCTTCAGCCCTCTGACTAATACTTTTAGTAACTCCACACCTTCTTCTAATTTCCATACTCAGAATTCTCTGCATAATATTTACACTATCTGAACATCTCCACTGCCTCCAGCCGTATCCTTGCTGCAGCATTTTCAACCCAAGCTTCACACCCATATAAGGGTGTTGGTACCACTATACTTTCATACATTCCTTTCTTTGCCTCCGTGGATAACGTTGTTTGTCTCCACAGATACCTCAGGGCACCACTAGCCTTTTTTCCTTCATCAATTCTATGGTTAACCTCATCTTTCATAAACCCATCCACTGACAAGTCAACTCCCAGGTATCTGAAAACATTCACTTCTTCCATACTTCCTCACTCCAATGTGATATCCAAATTTTCTTTATCTAAATCATTTGACACCCTCATCACCTTACTCTTATCTATGTTCACTTTCAAATTTCTATCTTTGTACCTCTACCTTTACATATATATTTTCTTTTACCTCAAAGGCTGTCTCCTGCCAAGGGAGGGTGACAAATAGAAGGAAATGCATTCACTATTATTCATTCAGTAGCTCTTAGCTGAAGTGTGCTGACATAACAATTCAGATTACCCTCTGACTGCAACATCCCCAATGCTCCTTCAAAGATTGAAGGTGCTGCACTTAAGATCATTTACTTAGAAATAACTTTTTTTCAGGTTGGAGCTGCCATCTCAATGACCTACATCACTGGGCAACCAATTGTGTTTGTCGGTACAGGCCAGACTTACACAGATCTCCGCAAATTGGATGCTAAAGCAGTGGTCCATGCACTCATGAAGTGAGCTTCAAGGTATTACAGGCTGTGAGGGGTTGGAATTTAGTGGGTGGGATATTTAGAGTTAGTGCTTCATTATTTCTTTGGGTATTCCATGATTCATGATAATGCTAAAGGTATCTACATATTGGTTTTGGAGTATCAATAGATAATACTTGTATATTAAACCTTAAAGATTGTTTGACTGTTCCACTTTGTAAGAATATATAGCTTTTCATACTTTATGTAAAGTAGTCCAGAACAATTTCATAATTGAAGCCTCGTGTATTGGTCTTGCACAAGTGATATGGACAAATGCATTTATTATGGACAAACAAATGGTGCACCAAAAGTATAAAATGAGTGCCATATGTAACAAAACAGATTTTATTTTCCAACATACTGGATTAGAAAGTGGGTAGTAATTCATGAATAAACTTGAAATATATCCCTTGAAGTAACGTTAAGTTATTAATGAGAAGATGCTTCGTACAGTGTAGGGTAATAGTTTGATTTATGCAATTTCATACCTCGTAAATTTCTGTTTAGCACATTCATCATGAACTAAATTGATCTTAAAACTATAATTTAGTTTTATTACAAAAAAAAATCATCTTTCACACATGCATAAATGATTACAGAGAACTGGGTTAATTCAAAATAATCAGCCTTTTCAAGGGAAGAAAAAAAACAAGCAGTAGAAAATTACAACCACATGGATAGCCAGAAACACTTTTAAATATAGTATAAGTGGTAAATGAGGGATGTCCGAGGTTCAAAATTCAATATAACAGGCATTTTGATCAGTTCAAAAGTTTAGTGGACCAGGAAATGGAACACACTTTCCCTTAGCTTCCCTGAAAAATTAATTTGGTAATTACAGTGTGTGTTTTTCTGTGATGTATATTACTAATATTCAGACATTTTTGTAAAAAGGTTATTTCTGAGAGCATATTTTTTTAGATTAGTGATATATTATTCATTTGGAAGCACTCGACCCATTATTAATCAAAGCTCTGCTATTGTCTGATATTTTGTTCTACTTTTAAATTAGAATTATTACAGTATTCTTAAGGAAGTGTTAACCCCACAGGGCTCATACAGTGCCTGAGTAATGGGAGGCAATGAAGTTTAATCCAAGGAAAAGGAGGGTAGCTTGAATTTCATGGATCAAGGGTATATCATCAAAGAATTCCCTTTAAAGGTTTTTAACTGACAGTTTTGTATTGACTAGATTATAAATTAGGTGGTCAACGCCTTGGCGTCTTTGTGTGGCATATCAGTCAAAAAAAAAAAAAATGTATCTTCATTAAATTTAATACAAGAATTTTTATAAGCGGGCTTGATCTTAGGGAAAAATGAGAGTAGAAATACTATATGCAATTATCAAAATTTAGGTAAAGTACAGTGGTACCCCAAGTTTCGTACTGCTCCCAACTCGAACAATTATATAAGTGTAAGTATATTTTTGGGGGTCTGAAACAGACTTAATCTAATTTACATTATTCCTTATGGGAATAAATTAAAAGATGGTATACCTCCCTGACCAGTGCATGAAATTACTGCCTCTGTTTCTTCCTTAACATTTAAAAGTTCCTCAAAATATTCTCGCCATCTACCCAATACCTCCATCTCCCCATCTACTAACTCCCCTACTCTGTTTTTAACTGTATTAATTCAAGGATTATGTGGAGTAAAATAAAGATTGGATGTGAAAAGTGGGTTATAATAAGCGTGTATGCACCTGGAGAAGAGAGAAGTGTAGAGGAGAGAGAGAGATTTTGGGAAATGTTGAGTGAATGCGTGGGGAGTTTTGAATCAAGTGTGAGAGTAATGGTGGTTGGGGATTTTAATGCTAAAGTGGGTAAAAATGTTATGGAGGGAGTAGTAGGTAAATTTGGGGTGCCAGGGGTAAATGTAAATGGGGAGCCTTTAATTGAGCTATGTGTAGAAAGAAATTTGGTAATAAGTAATACATATTTTATGAAAAAGAGGATAAATAAATATACAAGGTATGATGTAGCACGTAATGAAAGTAGTTTATTAGATTATGTATTGGTGGATAAAAGGTTGATGGGTAGGCTCCAGGATGTACATGTTTATAGAGGGGCAACTGATATATCGGATCATTATTTAGTTGTAGCTACAGTTAGAGTAAGAGGTAGATGGGAAAAGAGGAAGGTGGCAACAACAAGTAAGAGGGAAGTGAAAGTGTATAAACTAAGGGAGGAGGAAGTTCGGGTGAGATATAAGCGACTATTGGCAGAAAGGTGGGCTAGTGCAAAGATGAGTAGTGGGGGGGTTGAAGAGGGTTGGAATAGTTTTAAAAATGCAGTATTAGAATGTGGGGCAGAAGTTTGTGGTTATAGGAGGGTGGGGGCAGGAGGAAAGAGGAGTGATTGGTGGAATGATGAAGTAAAGGGTGTGATAAAAGAGAAAAAGGTAGCTTATGAGAGGTTTTTACAAAGCAGAAGTGTTATAAGAAGAGCAGAGTATATGGAGAGTAAAAGAAAGGTAAAGAGAGTGGTGAGAGAGTGCAAAAGGAGAGCAGATGATAGAGTGGGAGAGGCACTGTCAAGAAATTTTAATGAAAATAAGAAAAAATTTTGGAGTGAGTTAAACAAGTTAAGAAAGCCTAGGGAAAATATGGATTTGTCAGTTAAAAACAGAGTAGGGGAGTTAGTAGATGGGGAGATGGAGGTATTGGGTAGATGGCGAGAATATTTTGAGGAACTTTTAAATGTTAAGGAAGAAACAGAGGCAGTAATTTCATGCACTGGTCAGGGAGGTATACCATCTTTTAGGAGTGAAGAAGAGCAGAATGTAAGTGTGGGGGAGGTACGTGAGGCATTACGTAAAATGAAAGGGGGTAAAGCAGCTGGAACTGATGGGATCATGACAGAAATGTTAAAAGCAGGGGGGGATATAGTGTTGGAGTGGTTGGTACTTTTGTTTAATAAATGTATGAAAGAGGGGAAGGTACCTAGGGATTGGCAGAGAGCATGTATAGTCCCTTTATATAAAGGGAAAGGGGACAAAAGAGACTGTAAAAATTATAGAGGAATAAGCTTACTGAGTATACCAGGAAAAGTGTACGGTAGGGTTATAATTGAAAGAATTAGAGGTAAGACAGAATGTAGGATTGCGGATGAGCAAGGAGGTTTTAGAGTGGGTAGGGGATGTGTAGATCAGGTGTTTACATTGAAGCATATATGTGAACAGTATTTAGATAAAGATAGGGAAGTTTTTATTGCATTTATGGATTTAGAAAAGGCATATGATAGAGTGGATAGAGGAGCAATGTGGCAGATGTTGCAAGTATATGGAATAGGTGGTAAGTTATTAAATGCTGTAAAGAGTTTTTATGAGGATAGTGAGGCTCAGGTTAGGGTGTGTAGAAGAGAGGGAGACTACTTCCCGGTAAAAGTAGGTCTTAGACAGGGATGTGTAATGTCACCATGGTTGTTTAATATATTTATAGATGGGGTTGTAAAGGAAGTAAATGCTAGGGTGTTTGGGAGAGGGGTGGGATTAAATTATGGGGAATCAAATTCAAAATGGGAATTGACACAGTTACTTTTTGCTGATGATACTGTGCTTATGGGAGATTCTAAAGAAAAATTGCAAAGGTTAGTGGATGAGTTTGGGAATGTGTGTAAAGGTAGAAAGTTGAAAGTGAACATAGAAAAGAGTAAGGTGATGAGGGTGTCAAATGATTTAGATAAAGAAAAATTGGATATCAAATTGGGGAGGAGGAGTATGGAAGAAGTGAATGTTTTCAGATACTTGGGAGTTGACGTGTCGGCGGATGGATTTATGAAGGATGAGGTTAATCATAGAATTGATGAGGGAAAAAAGGTGAGTGGTGCGTTGAGGTATATGTGGAGTCAAAAAACGTTATCTATGGAGGCAAAGAAGGGAATGTATGAAAGTATAGTAGTACCAACACTCTTATATGGGTGTGAAGCTTGGGTGGTAAATGCAGCAGCGAGGAGACGGTTGGAGGCAGCGGAGATGTCCTGTTTAAGGGCAATGTGTGGTGTAAATATTATGCAGAAAATTCGGAGTGTGGAAATTAGGAGAAGGTGTGGAGTTAATAAAAGTATTAGTCAGAGGGCAGAAGAGGGGTTGTTGAGGTGGTTTGGTCATTTAGAGAGAATGGATCACAGTAGAATGACATGGAAAGCATATAAATCTATAGGGGAAGGAAGGCGGGGTAGGGGTCGTCCTCGAAAGGGTTGGAGAGAGGGGGTAAAGGAGGTTTTGTGGGTAAGGGGCTTGGACTTCCAGCAAGCGTGCGTGAGCGTGTTAGATAGGAGTGAATGGAGACGAATGGTACTTGGGACCTGACGATCTGTTGGAGTGTGAGCAGGGTAATATTTAGTGAAGGGATTCAGGGAAACCGGTTATTTTCATATAGTCGGACTTGAGTCCTGGAAATGGGAAGTACAATGCCTGCACTTTAAAGGAGGGGTTTGGGATATTGGCAGTTTGGAGGGATATGTTGTGTATCTTTATATGTTTATGCTTCTAGACTGTTGTATTCTGAGCACCTCTGCAAAAACAGTGATAATGTGCGAGTGTGGTGAAAGTGTTGAATGATGATGAAAGTATTTTCTTTTTGGGGATTTTCTTTCTTTTTTGGGTCACCCTGCCTCGGTGGGAGACGGCCGACTTGTTGAAAAAAAAAAAAAAAAAAATATTTTTGGGGGTCTGAAACAGACTTAATCTAATTTACATTATTCCTTATGGGAATAAATTCGTTCAGTGACGGCACTCGTACAGCCTTCTGGAATGAGTTATGTACAAAACTCTGGGTACTACTGTACTTGGACATTTAACACTGAAAATTAATTGATCATTGCAGCATTTGTCATTTTATTTAGTTGCCACTTTTGAGTACATAATGACTTGTCCTATCCTTTAAATGGCTATAAAATTGAATGCAACATCATTAAGGCTTAGTCAGAGCAAATGTTCTTGGTAAGATGGAGTTTTGGAAGCGTTTTTTTTTATGGCTTCTTTCATAGGTGTGAGCAGGCAGGATGCCCCTGGGTAACAATTTCACATTTGGCATGTACCATAGTTGACAATAACTGATGGCGCAGTTGTTTCAGCTGAGCAAAAGTGCTTCTTATTACAGGTATAAAATTGTGTGTGTGTAGTTGCTGTGTAATTTTATGCAGATAAACAGTTAAATATGCAGAAGCTTTACACTGCTTGGTATTTTGTGAGCAAGAGTTTGTACTACTGTACTATAAAGAACAAAGTTTGCATATAAGTATGACTTTAATGTGCTTGCAGGTGAAACAAGGGTTGGAAATGGTGAAAGCATTATTTACTGATTTTTTTTATAATGGCTTTGTTTTTAAGGTACTCTATACAAGACTTAAGAAATCGTAATGACACGATTGCAAACAAACCATACCCCCGGCCGGGATTGAACCAGCGGTCATAGAGTATGGTTTGTTTGCAATCGCGTCATTACGATTTCTCAAGTCATGTTGACGGCAGTGAAGGGACTTGAGCCAGAGTTCGTCACGGCCACGCTAGCTGGAGATTCGTCTGTAAAAACTTGCATTTGTGGTCACAGAGGTGCCTGTGCTAACCTTCCTATGGTGTAGAAATATACCTAGTTGGAGGAATCTTATTGTGGCTAGCTGGTCTAGTGGCTAACGCGACGGGCTGGAGTTTTGAGACTATGACCGCGGGTTCAATCCCGGCCGGGGGTATGGTTTACTCTATACAAATTTGAAAATAATTTTGTGAAACATGACACACAAGTGAGTAGTTTACCTTAAGCCAAAACACTTGTAAATGGGTTTATATTTAGTATCATATATCAGTACTTTCTATCATAGCATACAGTATTTGCTTTCAACTCCTCTGTCTTGACAGCCCTCATCCAAAGTCAAACTTTTGATACTGATTTAATGCAAAAGTTAATCTCTTCCACCCACTCTGATAATTTTACACCTTCATTAACCCTCAACACCCAACTTAAACCACCTTAGCACTGTATGACCCATGCAAATTTGGTGGCTAATTTCAAGTATGATAATTTAGTACAGTATCTTACTAATTATACAATGTAAAAGATCATGGTGAAAGTGTTTAATGTTGAACCTGTACTAATATGGCAGTGGTATCAATGTTGCTAATATGTACACTATACTTGTAAAATCAAAATTATTTTTAAACTTTTTGGTTGTAACATGGTAGGCTGATTTTATATTACTCGGAAAGTTGTGCATTTTCCTGATTGCTGGATGTTCCTATTGAAATTACTATTTGAAAACCAATAATCTGAGTTTGATTCATACCTTGTTGGTGTTGTCAGAATAATGTTAATAAAATTATGATTTTTTGAGTGATAGAGACAAAATTAGAAATGTCTGCAAATAAATCTGATTTATATACTGGATATCACTCTGCTATAATATAATCAAATACCATGTTTTATCTTTAGCCTGCTCGGTTATCACACTGCAGCATTATTATTATTATTATAATCAAGGGGGAAGTGCTAAACCCGGAGGATTATACAGCGCCTGGGGGGGGGGGGATGTGGAAGGCATTCAGGCTTAATTCGGGGAACTGGAGCACAGATCCAATTCCCTAAATCAAGAGCCCCTCACCAACATCAAGGGCTGCAGCATTGTAAAATCTCGTTTTACAACATTTATTTGACAGTAGCTTTATGTGCATGGTTTAGCACTTAATCATTTTGCATGGTAGGGGATTAGTTTTCATTGTGGCTGTGCTGGGTAGGCTTTGTCACCTAGAGGGTGGCCACAATATTTAGAGGCTAAACTAAACACTGGGCAGTTTTTGCAGAGCTGCAGCCCTTTGGTAGATAGTACTTCATGGGTAGAGTATTATAATCATGGAGGACCATTAAACCCGTAGGATTATAAAACGCCAATGGGAAGGGGGTAATGGAAAGCGTTCAGGCTTGAATCTAGGAACTGGAGCACAGATACAATTCCCTAGATCAAGAACCCACTCACTACCATCAAGGAACCTCCCTTGAGGGGTTCATGGGTAGAGATAGAGGTCAAACAAGGGATCCAATCCCAGCCCTGCTGGATCAATCTGGTGGTCTTCTATTGCTTTCTACTATCTGGGGAGCACCACTGTATGACCCTTGTGGGTTTAGTGCTTAGTTTTGATTGTAGTAATACTGTCTGGGGAAGGTGTGCATTTGGCTAAGGCCAAACATCAGAACAGGTGCCATTATAGTCACTGCTGCCACAGATTTCTCAATGAACCAGCCCAATCCCACAGGCAGGGTGACCTAAAGTTCTTTTATTTAGGTCACTAGCCCCACACTCCCAGCATTGTAGTCTCCTCTTTTGACATGCTTGAGTTAAGAGGAATTTTTACACTTCCCCATGGAAGTTATACTTCTATTAAAGTATAAAAAAAAAAAAAAACTAAACCCACTAGGGTCATATAGCACTGCAGGCTACGGGGGGGGGAGGCTATGATTATTTATTATGATGATGATGATTTAGATAAAGAAAAATTGGATATCAAATTGGGGAGGAGGAGTACGGAACAAGTGAATGTTTTCAGATACTTGGGAGTTGATGTGTCGGCGGATGGATTTATGAAGGATGAGGTTAATCATAGAATTGATGAGGGAAAAAAGGCGAGTGGTGCGTTGAGGTATATGTGGAGTCAAAAAACGTTATCTATGGAGGCAAAGAAGGGAATGTATGAAAGTATAGTAGTACCAACACACTATGGGTGTGAAGCTTGGGTGGTAAATGCAGCAGCGAGGAGATGGTTGGAGGCAGTGGAGATGTCCTGTTTAAGGGCAATGTGTGGTGTAAATATTATGCAGAAAATTCGGAGTGTGGAAATTAGGAAAAGGTGTGGAGTTAATAAAAGTATTAGTCAGAGGGCAGAAGAGGGGTTGTTGATGTGGTTTGGTCATTTAGAGAGAATGGATCAAAGTAGAATGACATGGAAAGCTTATAAATCTATAGGGGAAGGAAGGCGGGGTAGGGGTCATCCTCGAAAGGGTTGGAGAGAGGGGGTAAAGGAGGTTTTGTGGGCGAGGGGCTTGGACTTCCAGCAAGCGTGCGTGAACATGTTAGATAGGAGTGAATGGTACTTGGGACCTGATGATCTGGAGGAGTGTGAGCAGGGTAATATTTAGTGAAGGGATTCAGGGAAACCGGTTATTTTCATATAGTCGGACTTGAGTCCTGGAAATGGGAAGTACAATGCCTGCACTTTAAAGGAGGGGTTTGGGATATTGGCAGTTTGGAGGGATATGTTGTGTATCTTTATATGTATATGCTTCTAAACTGTTGTATTCTGAGCACCTCTGCAAAAACAGGGATAATGTGAGTGTGGTGAAAGTGTTGAATAATAATGAAAGTATTTTCTTTTTGGGGATTTTCTTTCTTTTTTGGGTCGCCCTGCCTCAGTGGGAGACGGCCGACTTGTTGAAAAAAAAAAAATCAAAAAAGTGCTAAGCCACAAGGGCTACAGGATATGATAAATAAGGGCAATGCCAAAGGTAAGGTTACGAGGGGCTGGCTGCGAGGAGTGCAAAAGGAAGGATTATCAAAGTTAAAAATAAATCAGTTGCTGTCAAAAAGTCAGAGGGTGTCTTTCAAAGGTGGATCAGCCAGCAAGGAGGGAAAATTCTGCATGCTTGTTGATAGACAGGAGAGTCCAATATAATATGGGAAACAAACAGGAACAGAGCGCCTTTCCACGAGTTAGACGAGTGTTGTCTCCCAACCTCTATCTATGACAAAGCGGCCAGAAACCCAAACTGTTTGGCTGATGTCTCATAAATTACATCAAACTGTTGCCAACGAATGAGAAGGTGGGTAGTGATTACAGCAAAATAGAGAATGGAACTGGTAGGTCATGTACTGCAGATCACACAGCAGTCTGCCTAATCATCAACATGACCAGGGACCCAACAAAAGGAATTTTATTTTTTAGTAATGCAGGCATAACCAGTTGTATATGAAGAACTAGGGGATGAGGCAAATCAAATTTTTTAATAGCTTGCAAAGCAATAAAGGATTGAGACTAGCTCTACAACATTTGTGGAAAGGGGAAAGAACTAAACCTACAGGGGTCATAATGTCTGGGGGAAAGAACTGATACAAAGATAAGTCTTATTTTCCTAAGACCTTACTGGAATGCAGGGCCCTCAAACTCATACAGGTTTTGCTACACTATTGAGAACAAAAGTTGGTAATGTTTTTCTGCCACTTTTATTGCCTGGTAATCAAAGCACCTACTGAAATTCCCTCCCCTCCTTTCCTCAACTGTGCCTTAATGCCTGTTAGGAACTATCCAAGTAACCCATTTCCCCAGTTATTTGACCCTATCCTGTAAACATATCCTTCCAAGGATATGACAATTGCCTCTCATTTTTCATGCAAAAAAACCCCTATACAATTAATAAATCACAATCCCTTTTCTAAATTAACCTACCCATTATTCCAGTATCTGATGCTGTATTACCCCTATTCTGCACCAGCACCCTTTCAGGGTCCACAGGCCCTCTCAGACTTGTTCTCAGGGACCCCCAAATTTAAAAAAAAGAAAAAAAAAAATTCATAAGAAAATAAGAATCTTTTTCCCGATCATAATGACACCAAAAGTATGACATCTGATGGAAAACTTACGAAATTATGCTCTTGTGAAGTTAGCGGTCTCGACAATGTTTACGCATTGGTGATTTTGCCCACTTTGAGCCCATTATTATTATTATAATCAAAAAGAAGCGCTAAGCCACAAGGACTATACAGCGCTGCAGGGCAGGAAGGAAGCGAGGGCATCAGGTGGCAAAAGGGAGATGGATGAGCAACAGGTTACGGATAACAGCGGGGCAGTGGATGGTGAAAGGGTAAAGGGCAGCAAGAGACTGAACCAGAAAGGGCTGAGGGGAGTGCGAAAAGTATCATCAGAGTTTGTGGAGTAAATCAGTCGTTGTCAAGAAGTCAATGAGAGAGTCAGGATTAAAGGAGGGTCCATCAGCAAGAAGGGAAGGTAAAGAGAGAGTAGGAGAACGAAGACGACGTTGGAGGTAAATTCTGCGTGCTCGTTGATAGAGAGGGCAGTCTAACAGAATGTGGCTAATCGATACTGGAACTTGACACTGCTCACAGAGAGGAACAGGGTGCCTCTCCATGAGATACCCATGAGTAAGACGAGTGTGGCCAATGCGAAGGCGGGAGAGAGTGGTCTCCCAACCTCGGCACTGATGACAAGAAGACGGCCAGTAACCTATGCTCGGTTTAATAGAATGAAGTTTGTTACCGAGCAGAGTTGACCAACGTTGTTGCCAACGGGTGCGAAGGTGGGTAGCTATTGCAGCAAAATAGTCCAGAAATGGAACACCTCGATAGGAAATTGGTAGGTCATATACTGCTGACCGCGCAGCAGTGTCTGCCTGTTCATTGCCCTGTACGTCGACATGACCAGGGACCCAACAAAAAACAATATCTTTATGTTTGGTAGAGATACGGCGTAGCCAAAGTTGGATACGGAGAACTAGGGGATGAGATGTATCAAATTTTCGTATAGCCTGTAGAGCACTAAGGGAGTCTGAGACTACTACAAATGATGACACAGGCATAGATGCGATACGAATAAGTGCTGCAAGAATGGCATACAGTTCAGCAGTAAAAATGCTAGCTGAAGATAGTAAATGCCCTCGTACGACGCTGTCCGGAAACACTGCTGCGAATCCGACGCCGTCTGAAGACTTAGAGCCATCTGTGTACACAGCGGTGGCATGAGAATGAGAGTGGAAGTGATCAAGAAAAAGAGAGCGGGAAGCCACCGTAGGCAGTTGAGCTTTCGAGCAAGGGAGTGAGAAAGAACAGACCCGAACAGCTGGAACTTCCCAGGGGGGTAGGGAAAAGTGAGATGCTACATGAACATATAAAGGTGGTAACTGAAGGGAAGACAAGAGTGAAAGTAGGCGAAGAGAAAAGGGACGGAGCAAACAGGGGCGGCGAACGAATAAAGAATGTCTACTAATATCGGTGACCATTCTATAAATGGAAGGATTGTGTAGATCGTGAGAGCGTACATAGTAACGAAGGCAATGGGCATCACGGCGATCAGACAAGGATGGAACATTTGCTTCTGTATAGAGGCTCTCAACAGGGGAAGAGCGAAAAGCACCAAGGCACAAACGTAAGCCTTGGTGATGGATAGAGTTAAGGCTAGAGAGAGTAGCAGGAGAGGCCGCGGAATAAATCTGGTCACCATAATCGAGTTTCGATAAAACGAGGGCTGAATGTAGGCGAAGCAGAGTTCGACGATCAGCTCCCCAGGAAAGATGAGCA
The DNA here is from genome assembly GCF_038502225.1 of Cherax quadricarinatus. Taxonomy (NCBI): domain Eukaryota; kingdom Metazoa; phylum Arthropoda; class Malacostraca; order Decapoda; family Parastacidae; genus Cherax; species Cherax quadricarinatus. The sequence continues at coordinate 39,350 of NW_027196290.1, read as the reverse complement.
AGGGTTTTAAGAAGGTTTAGCCGGCTGTGACAAGTTGCCTTCAGAGAGGTAATGTGAGGTTTCCAGGTTAACCGACGGTCAAAGAGAAGGCCTAGAAACCTGACTGTATCACGTTCGGGGATACGGGAGCCATAGAGATACAAAGGATGATCGGAGATAACAGAGCGTCTAGTGAAAGTAATTTGGTGAGTTTTGGTACTTGAAAATTTAAACCCATGTGTGGTGGCCCAAGTGGAAACACGGTCGACCGCATGCTGGAGAGAAACTGCAATAAGGTGACAGTCAGCGCCTGCACAAGCAATAGCGAAGTCATCAACATAGAGTGATGACCAAATATTGGGTGGAAGAACAGAGGCCAAATCATTTATAGCAAGGAGAAAAAGTGTTGTGCTTAGAACACATCCCTGAGGGACACCTTCAGCTTGGACGAAGTCCGGGGAAAGAACATTATTGACTCGAACACGGAAATGTCTGTCAGTTAAAAAGTTCTTAAGGAAGGATGGTAGATTGCCTCGGAGGCCTAAGGAATGGGCCTGGGCCAAAATATTATACCTCCAAGTTGTGTCATATGCCTTCTCAAGGTCAAAAAATATGGCAATAACTGAGTGATTATTCGCAAAGGCATTACGAACATACGTATCCAAGCGTAGTAAGGGGTCTATGGTAGAACGACCCTTACGAAAGCCATATTGACTAGCGGAGAGACTGTTGTGAGTCTCTAAATACCACATTAAACGTCGATTTACGAGGCGTTCCATCACTTTGCAAACTGCACTTGTAAGAGCGATGGGGCGATAGTGGGAGGCATCATGTCCTGTAGTACCCGGTTTGCGGAAAGGGAGAACAATGGCAGATTTCCACAGCTGGGGAAGAACTCCTTGTGCCCAAATAAGATTGAAGAGGTGTAAGAGGACTACAAGGGCTGACCGATGTAAATGTTGTAACATACGAATATGAATGTCATCAGGCCCAGCTGCCGATGATCGGCAAGCTGAGAGCGTTGCCTCCAGTTCTTGAAGTGTAAAAGGCACATTATACTGTTCTTCTCCGAGAGAAGAAAAGTCCAAGGGTACTAACTCTCTGGCAGACTTTGAGGAAAGAAACGAGGGGCATAGATGGAGCCCTCGGGAAATACGGACCAGATGTGTGCCAAGTTCAATGGCAACGTCGAGAGGGTTTGCTATATCAACACCAGTGACCCGTAGAACAGGAGCCGGGTCAGGAGAGTATTTACCACTCAATTTCCTCACTTTTTTCCAGACTGCACTCATAGAAGAAGCAGAGGTGATGGTGGAAACATAGTCTCGCCAACAAGTGCGTTTAGCTTCACGGATGACACGGCGAGCGATCGCACGCTTCTGCTTAAAATCAACAAGTCTCTCAGCGGTTCTATTGTACCGGTACCTGCCCCATGCAGCACGTTTCAAACGTACTGCACGAGCACAAGCAGGAGACCACCAAGGCACGCACTTCTGAGAATGCCTGCCTGAGGTGTGGGGTATAGAATGAGAAGCTGCGGTATAAACTGATGTCGAGAAGATGTGTAGGAGCTCATCAATGGAGGATGAAGAAGGAACCTCACTAAAAGCAGTGAGGTGTGAGTAAAGATCCCAATTTGCCCGATCAAATTGCCAGCGAGGGCTACGGGAAGGTGGTGAATAGGAAGGAGAAGTAAGAATGATCGGAAAATGATCGCTGTCATGTAAGTCTGGTAGAACAGACCAGGTGAAGTCTAGTGCAGTGGAGGAAGAGCAGACTGATAGATCGATGCAAGAGAGAGTATGAGTACGAGGATCAAAATGGGTGGGAGTACCCGTATTTAAAACATGGAGGGGGTGAGAGGCAAGAAAAGCCTCCAACTGAATGCCACGTGAGTCACAATGAGACCCCCCCCAGAGGAAATGGTGGGCATTAAAATCACCAAGTAACAGAAGTGGTGGTGGTAAGGATGAAACAAGAAAGGCAAAGTCTGGGATAGAAAATGCTCGAGAAGGAGAGAGATATAAAGAACATATTGTAAACCACTTATTCAAGTGGATACGGGCTGCAGTGTAATGCAGCGAGGTATGGACAAATAGTTGACAGTACGGAATATCATTGCGTAGAAGAAGGGCACTTTCATTAAAGGTCCCATCTGAGAAAGGATCCGAAGAATACAATAAATTATAGCCTGAGATAGGTTGGAAAACAGCCGAGTGTAATTTTGGTTCTTGTAAGCAAGCACCAACAGGGGAAAACCTGGAAAGCAACATCTGAAGCTCACCCCGATTACCCCTGAGGCCGCGGATATTCCACTGTAAATAGGCCATGATTGGCGATGAAGAAAATATCAGGAATCTGTAGGTAAAGGCACCTACGGACTAGAGGGGTTAGAAAAGTCAACGTGTGGTGGCATTGGAAGATGTTCAAGTAGCGAAGGAACGGAGCGTTGCGAAGAATGGGGTTGTGAAGATGGAGGAGAGGGAAGAGAAGGAACAGGAAGTGAATCAGTGTCCATTGAAGGTTTAGTCTCTGCAATATATTCTGAAATGGCTTCAAGTGTTTCTGAATTCAAAGATGTATGGGAAACCATATTGGAGATAGGAGGAGGAGGGTGAGTAAAGATTGGGACAGTAATGGACTGTACCAAAGTAGAGGGGGAGGGAAAAGTGTAAGGGACTGGAGATGAAGTGTGGGGGGGGACAGAAGAGGTAGAAACCTGGGAGGTGACAGAAGAGGGAGAAACTTGGGAGGGGACGGGGGTGGAAGGCATAGTACGAGGAGGAGGGTGAATCTCCACACTTGTAATAGAGCCAGAGAGAGGGGAAGAACTAGGTACAGAGACTGGAAAGGTAACGTGTGGAGGTGGAAGAAGGGAAGGAAGGGGCAAAGAAGATTTGAGCAATGTGGATTTTTTGGACTTCTGAGTAGAGGGGCGATTGGTATTAGGTGTCGTACGAGGTCTTGTCGATACTGGGGCTTGTGAGGAAGGACGCGAAGATGTGAGAACAGACTGAGTTGTAGTCGGGACGTCAGAGCCAAGGACAGCAAAAGGATTAGATGCCGTAATGGCTATGGGAGGGGTAACAACAGAGGAGGCTGCAGAAGATGGGACCCCAGAAGTGGGGGGATGTTTGGAAACACGAGAATAAGAAACACGGGGTAGTCTCCCTTGGAGGCGGAGATGAGTAACTGCCATAGCATAAGGGAGACCTTCTGCCTCTTTGAGGCAACGGATTTCACGTTCATTTAAGTAGACCTGGCAACGGCGGGAGTACGAAGGGTGAGCTTCATTACAATTAAGGCAAGATGGAGGTTGACTGCAAGATGTATTAGAATGGTTGTCGGCACCACAGACTGGGCATTCGGCCATAGATCTGCAATATTTCGCTGGGTGACCAAAACGCCAGCAATTTCTACATTGTTGCGGTGTAGGTATCACCTTTCGAACTTGTAACCGATGTCCCGCGACATATACAGAGGACGGGAGTTCTCGGCTGTCAAAAGTTAAACGAGCCACATTGCAAGGGTAACGTCTCCGCCCCCGGGCAGGAAGGACATAAGTGTCTACTTTGAGGATTGGGAGATCCTGGAGTTCCAGCTGTTCAAAAATGTCATTGCCACATGACTGGAAATTCTGTTGGACTATGGTATGGGGCAGAATGACAGTACCACTACAAGAATTGAGAGAAAGATGTTTTTCAATAGTGATAGGAGTAGTATCGATATTCGAAAGGAGAGAAAGATCATGAGCTTGGGTAGCATTCTGGACAGTGACGATGCGCGTACCGCTCTTGAGAGCGTGAAATGAAATATCTCTGCCAACATGACGCAGGAGCGCTTTGGCAATACTATGGTCAGAAAGGTAGGCAGAAGAAGAAGTTGGTCTTAAAGTAAAGAATTTAGTCCATTGTGTGGTCCGAAACTGAGCGTGGAGAGGGAGTGCTTGACGTGTCGGTCGTTTCCGAGTAGAATGGGAAGGTAACGACGGAGCATCATCAGGAGATTGACGTTGGCGTTTAGGAGTAGGACCGGAGTTGGTCCGGCATGAAATGGGTGGGCGATTCGAAAATTGCCGTACCGTAGAGGGAGAAGCCGGAAGCATAGTCAAAGGAGAGCGGAGTTCAGACAAATCGAAGGAGTCAGTCGAAGCCCCGGTACCTGAAGCGGGTGAGGAAACAGCACCAGCAAGAGGTACAGGGGCATCAGGAGTGTCCGAAGAGTGGTCTAAACACAAGGCAGGGTCAGAATGGGGTGCGGTATCAAGAAGGGGCCCGGGGGTAGTGGTTTCATGGACTAGGGCTGCCATGGTTAGGTTACTCCTTTGCTTTTTGTTTTTAAGAAAAAAAAAGAAAGAAGAAAAGAAAATAAAAACAAAAAAAAGAATAAAAAAAGGGGGGAGCGGGGAGGAATAGTTCCCAGGAGGAATGAAAGGGCCGGAAATCTCCCTCCGCGCCCAAGAGGACTCGACACCGCTAGTAGCGCAGATGCAGCATGGAACCCGTGCCATACCCTACCCTTCATGCCAGTAAACCAGCAATCCGGGATAGCAACCTCACATCTGCCGAGCTACCTCGGTGGACAAAAGAGAGGGCGGCCGGATATCCGCCACAAAGCATACCTCCTTCAGCCACCACCCCCGGAATCCGAAAGGTGGCTTCCAGAGATACACCCGTCGCCCAAAAGACACCCAAAGCTACTCCGGGATACCGGAGAGGGATCGGGACATCCCTAGGCAATCCAGATTCCACGGCAAACTACGCCACCGCCAAGAAACCTCAACGGAATGGGATCGACCCCGGTGTCCTTTCCCCTACCTAGGAACTAGCACGCCTGTGGGAGAAATCACGAAGGCTAAAAAGAGGAAGGGCAAAAGGGAGGGGTGAGGAGGAGGAGGAGGAATGGAAAAAGGGGAGGATGGGGAGGATGGGATAGGGGAGGGGAGAATGGGGGGTAATTAGGTTCGGTCTGAGGAAGAAGACCGACAGGGCTAATTCCTCAGACCAAGAGCCTCTTCACCACGCCAAGGAGCCCCCCTTGAAGAGGAGTAGTCAACAAAAATCATAACTATTTCGCTAGAACTCCATTATTATTTTTTTTTTTTTTTTTTTTTTTTTTTTTTTCTATCGAACGAGTACAAGAAACCACCCATTTACCGATTTCAACTATCCAATACAGTGGTCCGAATTTAGCAATTTTGCCAATTTCACACAAATTTCAAAAGATACCAATTTCCAAATAGGGTCCAGAATATTATTATTATTATAATCAAAAAGAAGCGCTAAGCCACAAGGGCTATACAGCGCTGCAGGGTAGGGAAGGAAGCAAGGGAATTGGATGGCAGAAGGGAGGGGGGATGATCAGCAGGTTACAGAAAACAGCGGGGCAGGGGATAGTACGGGGGTAGAGGGTAGCAAGAGATACAAGTAGAAAGGGCTGAAAGTATCAGAATTTGTGAAGTAAGTCAGTCGTTGTCAAAAAGTCAATGAGAGAGTCCGGATGAAAGGTGGGTCCATCAGCGAGAAGGGAAGGTAAAGAGAGAGCAGCGGGGCGAAGACGACGACAGAGGTAAATTCTGCGTGCTCGTTGATAAAGTGGGCAGTCCAACAGAATGTGGCTGACTGATAATGGAGCTTGGCAATTCTCACAGAGAGGAGCAAGACGCCTCTCCATGAGATATCCATGAGTAAGACGAGTATGGCCAATGCGAAGACGGGAGAGAGTAGTCTCCCAACCTCGACACTGGTGATAAGAAGACGGCCAGTAACCTATACTCGGTTTAATAGACTGAAGTTTGTTGCCGAGCATAGTAGACCAACGTTGTTGCCAACGGGTGTGAAGGTGGGAAGATATTACAGCAAAATAGTCCGTACATGGAATACCTCTATAAGAAACTGGTAGGTCATGTACTGCTGACCGCGCAGCAGTGTCTGCCTGTTCATTGCCCTGTACGTCAACATGACCAGGGACCCAACAAAAAACAATATCTTTATGCTTAGTAAAGATGCGGCGTAGCCAAAGTTGGATACGGAGGACTAAGGGGTGAGGTGTATCAAATTTTTGTATAGCCTGTAAAGCACTAAGGGAGTCTGAGACAACCACAAATGATGACACAGGCATAGATGCAATACGGATAAGTGCTGTAAGGATGGCATATAATTCAGCAGTAAAAATACTAGCTGAAGATAGTAAATGCCCTTGTACGACGCTGTCCGGAAACACTGCTGCGAATCCTACGCCGTCAGAAGACTTAGAGCCATCTGTGTACACAGCAATGGCATGAGAATGAGAGTGAAAGTGGTCAAGAAAAAGAGAGCGGGAAGCGACCGTAGACAGTTGGGCTTTCGAGCAAGGGAGGGAGAAAGAACAGACTCGAACAGCTGGAACTTCCCAGGGGGGTAGGGAAAAGTGAGATGCTACATGTACATAGAAAGGTGGTAGTTGAAGAGAAGACAAGAGCGAATGAAGGCGAAGAGAGAAGGGACGGAGTAAGCAGGGGCGGCGAACAAATAAAGAATGTCTACTAATATCAGTGACCATTCTATAAATGGAAGGATTGCGGAGATCATGAGAGCGTACATAGTAGCGCAGGCAATGGGCATCACGGCGATCGGATAAGGATGGAACGTTCGCTTCTGCATAGAGGCTTTCGACAGGGGAAGAGCGAAAAGCACCAAGGCATAAACGTAATCCTTGGTGATGAATGGGGTTAAGGCTAGAGAGAGTAGCAGGAGATGCCGCTGAATAGATCTGGTCACCATAATCAAGTTTCGATAAAATAAGGGTGGAATGTAGGTGAAGGAGGGTTCGACGATCAGCTCCCCACGAAAGATGAGCAAGGGTTTTAAGAAGGTTCAGCCGGCTGTGACAAGTTGCCTTCAGAGAGGTAATGTGAGGTTTCCAGGATAACCTACGATCAAAGAGGAGGCCCAGAAACTTGACTGTATCACGTTCAGGGATACGTGAGCCATAGAGGTACAAAGGATGATCAGAGATGACAGAGCGTCTAGTGAAAGTGATTTGGTGGGTTTTAGTGCTGGAAAATTTAAACCCATGTGTGGTGGCCCAATTGGAAACACGGTCGACTGCATGCTGGAGAGAAACTGTAAGGAGGTGACAGTCAGCGCCTGCACAGGCAATAGCGAAGTCATCAACATAGAGTGATGACCAAATATTTGATGGAAGACTAGAGGCCAAATCATTAATAGCAAGGAGAAAAAGTGTTGTGCTCAGAACACATCCCTGGGGGACACCTTCAGCTTGGACAAAGTCCGGGGAGAGCACATTATTAACCCGAACACGGAAATGCCTGTCAGTTAAAAAGTTCTTAAGGAAGGATGGTAGATTGCCTCGAAGGCCTAAGGAGTGGACTTGGGCTAAAATATTATACCTCCAAGTTGTGTCATATGCCTTCTCAAGGTCAAAAAATATGGCAATAACTGAGTGGTTATTCGCAAAGGCATTACGAACATACGTATCCAAGCGCAGTAAGGGGTCTATGGTAGAACGTCCCTTACGAAAGCCATATTGACGAGTGGAGAGACTGTTGTGTGTCTCTAAATACCACACTAAACGTCTATTTACTAGACGTTCCATTACTTTGCAAACTGCACTGGTAAGAGCAATGGGACGATAGTGGGAGGTTTCATGTCCCGTAGTGCCTGGTTTGCGGAAAGGGAGAACAATGGCGGATTTCCACAGCTGTGGAAGAACTCCTTGTGACCAAATAAGATTGTAAAGGCGTAATAGGACTGCAAGGGCTGACTGATGTAAATGTTGTAGCATACGAATATGAATGTCGTCGGGCCCAGCTGCCGATGATCGACAAGCTGAGAGTGTTGCCTCCAGTTCTTGAAGTGTAAAAGGCACATTATACTGTTCTTCTCTGAGAGAAGAAAAGTCCAAGGGTGCTAACTCTCTGGCAGACTTTGAGGAAAGAAATGAGGGGCATAGATGGAGTCCCTGAGAAATACGGACCAGATGATTGCCAATTTCATTGGCAACATCTAGTGGGTTTGCTATATCAACACCGGCAACTCGCAGAACAGGAGCCGGGTCAGGAGAATATTTACCACTCAGTTTTCGTACTTTTTTCCAGACTGCACTCATAGAGGAAGCAGAGGTGATGGTGGAGACATAATCTCGCCAGCAAGTGCGTTTAGCGTCACGGATGACACGGCGAGCGATCGCACGCTTCTGTTTAAAATCAAGGAGTCGCTCTGTGGTTCTATTGTACCGGTACCTGCCCCATGCAGCGCGTTTCAAACGTACTGCACGAGCACAAGCAGGAGACCACCAAGGCACGCATTTCTGAGAATGCCTGCCCGAAGTTTGGGGTATAGAATGAGAAGCTGCGGTGAAAACGGAGGACGAGAAGAGGTGTAAAAGCTCATCGATGGAGGACGAAGAAGGAACCTCTTTAAAAACAGTCAGGTGTGAGTAAAGGTTCCAATTTGCCCGATTAAATTGCCAGCGTGGGGTGCGAAGAGGTGGCGAATATGAAGGGGAAGAAAGAATGATTGGGAAATGATCACTGTCATGTAAGTCCGGGAGAACAGACCAAGTAAAGTCTAATGCGGCGGAGGAAGAGCAAACTGAGAGATCGATGCAAGAGAGAGTATGAGTCCGAGGATCAAAATGGGTGTGAGTACCTGTATTTAAAACATGGAGGGGGTGGGTGGCAAGAAAAGCCTCTAACTGAATTCCACGGGAATCACAGTGAGACCCTCCCCAGAGGAAATGGTGGGCATTAAAATCACCAAGTAACAGAATCGGTGGCGGTAATGACGAAACAAGGAAGGCAAAATCCGGAATAGATAATGCCCGAGAAGGAGAGAGATATAAAGAACAGAGCGTATACCACCTATGTAAGTGGATACGGGCTGCTGTGTAATGCAGCGAAGTATGAATAAATAGTTGATGGTACGGAATATCAGTGCGGAGAAGAAGGGCACTTTCATTAAAGGTCCCATCAGGAAAAGGATCTGAAGAATACAACAAATTATAGCCTGAGATGTGAGAAATAACAGCAGAGTGTAATTTTGGTTCCTGTAAGCAAACACCAACAGGGGCAAACTGGGAGAGTAACATCTGAAGCTCACCCCGATTACCCCTGAGGCCGCGTATATTCCACTGTAAAAAGGCCATGATTGGCAATGATAAAGATACTTGAAATCCGCAGGTAAGGGTTCCTACGGACTAGAAGGGTTAGAAAAGTCCACATGCGGAGGCAGTGGAAAATGTTCAAGCAGCGAAGGAACGGTGCGCTGTGAAGAAAGGAGTTGCGCAGATGGAGCAGAGGAGAGAGAAAGAGCGGAAGGTGGATCAGTGTCCATTGATGGTTTCGTCTCTGCAATATATTCAGAGATTGCTTCAAGTGTTTCGGAATTCAGAGATGTCGTATGGGAGACAATATTGGGAATGGTAGGGGGAGGATGAGTAAAGATTGGAACTGTATTGGACTGTACCAAGGTAGGGGGGGGGCGAAAGGGTGGAGGGAACTGGAGAAGCGTGGCAGGGGACAGAAGAGACAGGAACCTGGGAGGTGGCAGAAGAGGAAGAAACTTGGGAGGGAACAGGGGAGGAAGGTACATTACGAGGAGGAGGGTGAACCTCTGCACTTGTAACCGAGCCAGTGAGAGGGGAAGAACTAGGGACAGAGACAGGGAGGGTAAAATGAGGAGGTGGAAGATGGGTAGGAGGTGTTACCGGACCTTTTTTTGACTTTTGAGAAGTAGAGGGACGATTGGGAAGAGGTGTCGTACGAGGTCTCGTCGATACTGAGGCTTGTAAGAGAGAACTCGAAGAAGCGAGATTAGACTGAGGCGTTGAAGTAGGGACGTCTGAGCCGAGGACAGCAAAAGGATTAGATACAGGAGTGATTATGGGAGAGGTAACCACAGAGGTGGGTGTAGAAGATGGGATACCAGAAGTGGGGGGACGTTTTGAAACACGGGAATAAGAAACACGTGGGAGTCTCCCTTGGAGGCGGAGATGAGAAACTGCCATGGCATAAGGGAGACCTTCTGTCTCTTTGAGGTAACGGATTTCCCGCTCGTTTAAATAGACCTGACAACGGCGAGAGTACGAAGGGTGAGCCTCATGACAGTTAAGGCAAGAGGGAGATCGATTGCAAGACGTATTAGAATGGTCATCGGCACCACAGACTGGGCATTCGGCGATAGATCTGCAATATTTCGCTGGATGGCCAAATCGCCAGCAATTTCTACACTGTTGTGGTGTAGGGATCACCTTTCGAACTTGTAACCGATGTCCTGCTATATAAACGGAGGATGGGAGTTCTCGGCTGTCAAAAGTTAAACGAGCCACATTGCTAGGGTATCGTCTCCGCCCACGGGCAGGAAGAACGTAAGTGTCTACCTTGAGGATTGGGAGATCTTGGAGTTCCAGCTGTTCTAGAATGTCGGTGCCACATGTCTGGAAATTTTGTTGAACTATGGTATGGGGCAGAATAACGGTACCACTACAAGAATTGAGGGAATGATGTTTTTCAAGGGTGACAGGAACAGTATCTATATGGGAAAGACGAGAGAGCTCACGAGCCTGGGTAGCATTCTGTACGGTAATGATGCGCGTACCGCTCTTAAGAGCATGAAAAGAAATATCTTTACCAACATGGCGTAGGAGTGCCTTGCCAATACTATGGTCAGAAAGATAGGCAGTAGAGGAAGTTGGTCGTAAAGTGAAGAATTTAGTCCACTGTTCAGTCTGAAACTGAGCGTGGAAAGGTAGTGAAGGACGTGTCAATCGTTTCTGAGAAGAACGAGAAGGTGAAGGTGGAGAAGTATCATCAGCAGGTAATTGTCGTTGACGTTTAGGCGTGGGACCAGAGTTGGTCCGACGTGGAACGGGTCGGCGATTTGAAAATTGCCGCACCGTAGAGGGAGAGGCCGGAAGCATAGTCAGAGGAGAGCGAAGGTCTGATAAATCGAAGGAGTCAGTCGAGGCCTCAGTACCTGAAGCGGGTGAGGAAACAGCACCGGCAATAGGTACAGAGGCATGAGGAATGTCTGAAGAGTGGTCCAAAGACGAGGCGGGGTCAGAACGGGGTGCGGTATCAAGAAGGGGCCCGGGGGTACTAGGTTCATGGACTAGGGCTGCCATGGTTAGGTTACTTCTTTCTTTTTGTTTTTAAGAAAAAAAAAGAAGAAAAGAAAATAAAAACAAAAAAAAAGAAAAAAAAAGGGGGGACCGGGGAGGGATAGTTCCTAGGAGGAATGAAAGGGCCAGAAATCTCCCTCCGCGCCCAAGAGGACTCGACACCGCTAGTAGCGCAGATGCAGCATGGAACCCGTGCCATACCCTACCCTTCATGCCAGTAAACCAGCAATCTGGGATAGCAACCTCACATCTGCCGAGCTACCTCGGTGGACAAAAGAGAGGGCGGCCGGATATCCGCCACAAAGCATACCTCCTTCAGCCACCACCCCCGGAATCCGAAAGGTGGCTTCCAGAGATACACCCGTCGCCCAAAAGACACCCAAAGCTATTCCGGGATACCGGAGAGGGATCGGGACATCCCTAGGCAATCCAGATTCCACGGCAAACTACGCCACCGCCAAGAAACCTCAACGGAATGGGATGGACCCCGGTGTCCTTTCCCCTACCTAGGAACCAGCGCGCCTGTGGGAGAAATCACGAAGGCTAAAAAGAGGAAGGGCAAAAGGGAGGGGTGAGGAGGAGGAGGAGGAATGGAAAAAGGGGAGGATGGGGAGGATGGGATAGGGGAGGGGAGAATGGGGGGTAATTAGGTTCGGTCTGAGGAAGAAGACCGACAGGGCTAATTCCTCAGACCAAGAGCCTCTTCACCACGCCAAGGAGCCCCCCTTGAAGAGGGGGTCCAGAATAAACATTTCCTCTGTTCATTAGTCACGTCCCCACGCCCCTCTTACATTCTTTTGCTTTCCATTTTGAATTTTTATTCTCAAAAAATTCAAGATTTAGTTATGCAGACTACTGCATTAGTGTAGAAATGGTATAAATAACATCGGCACACTTGTGAAAGAATATTAGACTCGCCAGTTGACGTGTATTTGATGCTTCGCATGATTTGTTTACTTTTGAACTTCGGTAAAAATTGAACATTTCTGCTACTTTGAGCTCAATTTCAAGGTACTTTTCATTGTAGTGCGAAGTTGCTGTTTTAATCCAAAAACACGGTCAAAGTTTTTTTTTCTCATTGCACACTGTGCTGCAGGATTTTTTTTATACTGCGCACAGACCCATTCTTTCATATGTAGGCCTACCAGCTTTCTTTCACTAGATTTGAAGGTGCTAGAACTTATGCATACTAGTACGTCAAGGACCCTGGCGCGTTAGCTGTACCAGTATGGCCGAAACCCTGAAAGGGGTTAAGGGGACTACACCAGGTAAAGATTTATCTTCCCTTTTATTAAACCTGATCACCTCACAGCAATACATGGCAAACTACTTTAGAATATGTACTATTTAATTGCATTCATATACAAAGCAGTACCTCTCCATGGTAACTAAAGTAATGACTATCTTAACCTTTTGTTAGATTTCAGGAAGGTTATAAAAATATAGCCAAAATTTGATATTTATTTATAAATTCTCTATACACTGGAATTGTACACGATTAGGATTTCCCTTGCGTAACTTGCCAGGCAATAACTGTTTTGACATTGCCTACTGTAGTACATCTTTACCAACAAGACAGAAGCTTAAAACTTACTCCTTATATACATTTACATTGAAGACATCCTAGTGGCAAGACATAGCTCAAAAGTGGCATTCACAAACCCTTTTATAAATTAGATGTTTGTCTCAGCCCATGGGTAAGGTATGCACACCTCATCCCTAGTCTGGCAACTGCCTGATAGTTAAAGGTGTCCTTTCACCATAACTTAGAAAGCAAAGAGCAGTAAAAAGGCCATCATAAGACAGAACAAACCCATGGCCTCAGACAAGGCAAATCCCAGAATGGCATAGGAGAACAACTGCTGCTTTAGAGAAGGATTACGAGCATAACCAATGATAAGCGATCCGAAAACTGATCCAATACCAGCACCAGAACCAGCAGCTCCAACTGTGGCAGCACCAGCACCAATGAATTTGGCAGCAGAATCAATATCCCTTGATGTGGTGGTGGTCTGGAAGCTGCGTATTAGAGGACCCACAGCCATAGGGCAAGCCACTGTGTTACTCCTTACCTGGAAAGAAATAGAAATATTAAAATAATGTACTTTAATTCATAAAATGGTAAAACAAATTAAATTACACATTATGGCCAGCTGACCTATAGTGCAGCGGTTTTTAACTAGAGACTCCCCCCCCTCCCTTACAGATGAAAGTAACTATGCTATCTCCTAATGCAGCAAACTTTGAAACCTCCTCCCAGCCAGATGTATGGCAAAACATAGCAACAGAGAACTTGCACTCTGCCCCATACATAAGTTATAAAACCAGCTAACCACAAATTTATGTTATTATCTAATAGAAAATATCCTAAATTATATTCCAAGTCAATATCAATGCACTGACTACAATCGCGAAAAGGTTTTATAAAACGTAGGTACATGAAGGGCAAAAAGACCAATTGCTAAACTATACAAAGTAATTTCATTAAATGCTCTTTAAAAATATTCTTGGGCAACATTCAGAGCAACAATCATTTTCCTAAAAATTCAAGGCAAAGGCCCATTAAGGAAAATAAGTACAAGGTTTTTGAAATAATAATGTACAGTAGAATGCTACACCAATACACAGCAATTGTGATATGCTATACTTTGAATTAGCCATGGGAAAGGGGGGCATGATTTACTGCTTAAATTATACAGGTCAACATAAAGCCTTTAATAAACAATCTTGCACATTTCCATGGCTAGGCTTAGTATATTTGTACACCTAATATCAGCAGGAAAGTTAAGTGCATCTGTGCATGTTTACTCTTCAAACATTTCAACAATTTAGTTTTGGATCAAAGTACCCAATGGAAATAAGCAATTTTTTTTTTTTTTTTTTTTTTTGGGGGGGGGGGGGGGGGTATTTGGGCCGTGTTAATTCAAGCAAAATAAAATCCTCTTCCCCAGGATGCAGCTCAGCACCTGGTTAATGCCAATTTACCGCTAGGCGAACATGGCAATGAGTAAGGAAACTTGCCCACACCTTTAGTAAGGAAATGAGCCGATGTAGGTAATGGTTCTTAGCTTGTAAATAGTCAGGAATTCTTACACCAACCTTTTAAAACCCTGTGTAAACTTTCAGATGGTTCCATTTAAATTAATCTTGCACAATCTAGGAAAATCTTTTTGAAAGTTTCAGCTGTATTCATATAACATCTACCACTTTCCTGACCACATGAACCTAAGACTTAATATCCCTAATCTCAAAGAACTTATTTTAGGAGATTAGCACATCTGAGCCAATCATTGACTTTCATCTGGGAATTCCATGTCAGCTGCCCTTTCAAAACTGACAAATGTCATGACAGCCAGAAAAATGACATACGAGGTTTCAAATTACTATTCAAATCATGTGTGCTCCCTTGTTTAAAGTATTATTCAGTGTTGACTAACCCCCATTCAGGGCAGGGATATTACTGGAACAGACCATTTACAGCCTACATAGTCTATAAAGCATTTAAATTACTGGGAATGCCACAATCTTAAATATCTACTCACTGGAGCAGAGGAGAGAGGAATACGGCAGGAGGTGCTTTCAGGCCGAGTCCCAAATCTTTACAATGTCAAAGCATACTGGAGTAAATTACGGGAAGAATTGTGAAATAAACAGTGAAAAGCAGGGACAGTGTGGGCCTCAAGGAAACATTTTTTCAACACCTGTGGTCCCCAGACTGTTCATCTTATCAGAAGAATTCAGAAACCTTGTTAGAAGTCTTAAAAAGGAAACTGGGCAAATATCTCTAAGTACCAGATCAACCAGGCTGTGATGGGTATGTGGGCCAGAAGGCCTCCAGCAGCAACAACCTAGTTGACCAGCCAAGCTTGGCCTAGGGCTGGGTTCTGAGTAGAAAAACTTTACTCCATAGTAACCCAGGGCCCTAAAATCCACATCATACTTCATAGGAAGGTTTTAATATGCTTGCCCGAGCATTTTTCAATGTGAAGTGTACAAGCCTTATTTGTGCAACACCTAAACTGAAGTAATATGACCAGCAATTTCATAAATCAATATTAAATGTGCAGTACCTATATCTTATAGGTATAAAAACTTTCAAATGGACAGCTACAACTAAATGTTTAATCCACATCATAATTCTTAAATTTGTTTTATATTAATTTTCAGTTCAATCTTGCAACTACCACCTCACAGGAAAATGCACGTAACATTTTTACATTCATATATTGTACAAGCAACCAACAGGTGGGAAAACTAGGGAGGAGTTATTTCTTGTGTAGCTAACATTCGTGTACCTATTATTGTCACCTGACCTATTTAATGTTCTCGTAAACAACTGTTCACTTTACTCCTATTGCACCTCCTTTTACTTTAATTTTTAAGGTTATAACCTTAACTGATTTATACTATTTTACAGCCAGGCTTTAGACAGTATTACAAGGACCTCAAAGGAAATGTCACTTTTTTTATACAAGGTAATTTTACTCTTTTTACTAAGTATAGTAAGTCACCCAAATTTGTCTAACTGTACCTATGCATACCTGTACCTAAATAAACTTACCAATAAAACTAGCAACATGGACATTTAAACAAGGCTTCGGTATCTACATTTAAAAGGACTTTAATAAACGAGGCTATCAAAGACTTTCTAAGTAACTAAGTTATAATAATAATTCACACTGCAGAACACTAACACCAACAACCAATAATCTCCAGAAGGGCGACGATCTCTGGAAACATTAACATATTTAATTGAAACATTGCCACCATCCAGACGGGGACACCAGACCTTCAGTATTACGTTTGATCGTGGGAGGTGAGAAGTTTTTCCACAAATACTTACGGCAACAGTCCTGGCGACAGGGAGAGCAAGCCTGGCAGCATACATGTTGGCGATTGTGGGAATTAACCTGAAAAAAAACAGCAGCCGGTTACCAATAATCTCCGCCATTTTCAGACATGAAGCCGGCTGTATGAGAAATAAATTCACATATACACTTCACGAAAATTCCAAAATAACATGAGTAACAGCCGACATAAAAGTCACAGAGCAATACACCAACGAATGCATTAAATAATCAATAAAGAGAATGAATGTTAGAGGAAGAAACTGGCGAAATAAAGGGAGCGAACCTGGTTGGTAGTGAAGCGGGTGGCTGGTGGTGCTGGACAGACCGGTGGTGCAGCAACACCGCCGCCCCGGCCACCCAGCGCATGCGCACACCCACACACATAGATAGATAAATGTCTATTTAAGCCTTTGTCAACTAGGAAGGAAGTTTATTCAGGTACAAGAACCCATAAATTATCATATATAGCAGCATGTGTAAATTACCTAGGATAGCCCCCAAAAATTAAAGTGACATATTTCCATTGGGGGTCCTTGTAATATCTTATTATTTAAATCCTAAAAGCTAAATAAAAATGGTTTTAATTGTGACCATAATTTTTAAAGGGATGGACCCGTAAGCCAGCGGAATGCCTCGGTCAGATGACCGAAAGCCCCAACGGCGGGGCATCATCTAAACTCCTCGTCAGGAAACATTTGTCCTGTTTCCTGATAAACCTTACCTTAAAAGCTAAAACATGAAAGTCACCTATGTGAAAAGCAATTACAATAAAAGTAGATATACTAAGAATAAGGTAACCCGAGTTTTTATTAACATTAGCCACAGGTATACATATATAGTGTAAATTACCTAGGATAACCCCAAAAAAGTCAGTGACTTATTTCCATTGACGTATAATTATCATCATAAAGTTAAGTGAATTCATATCATCAGCTGATGTAGACCTAACCAACTATATTTTTATTATACCCATGAAGCGCTAAACCCATGGGGATTAAACAGTAAACGCTAAACCTACATGGATATAGCTATATTCTTGAATGAAGTCAGGACTGTAGGCAATTCAGGTTCAATGACTTGTGGGTTTAGCACTTAGTTTTGATTTCAGTAATAATCAGGTTTATTCCTCGCCCAGCTGCCGGTGAGGGTGGACGTTTTGCTACTCCTCTCTGACAGGCGCAAGTGCTAGCCAGGCTGTCACAATGGTGGTTGGGGTGAGACGCAGAATTAACACTGTCGGCATAGAATTACTGAGAGGTACAATCAATCAAGATTCGGCGTTGACGTTGTTGCCTCTGATTATTCGAGAGACATATGGGATTGAGGATTGCGACCTTTACGGTGTAGCCTTAAATGGAAACTACCGAATGTTCGTGAAACTGCTGTCATCACACGTGTATGAGGATCTACTTGCTCAATATCAGGATGTTGCTATCGAGGTTAACGAGGGCATCCTGGTAAAGATGGTCGATGTTTCGAGTCAATTTACGTATGTAAAGTTACGTAATGTGCCTTTCGAGGCAAATGAAGCTGACCTACGTAGTGTGTTCGGGAAGTTTGGAACTGTACACGTAGCTCAACAAGGCAAGTGGACGGCAGGGGCTTATGTGGGTTATCCGGAAGGTAGTTTTAACCTAAAGATGACTCTGAGGCAACCTATACCTTCGTATGTGTTCTTAGATGAATTTAGGACACAAATACTCGTAACTTACGCTGGCCAACGTAGAACTTGTAGACTGTGTGATGGTTATGATCACATAGCGGCTGAATGTGTGCGGCGGAGGACTGGCCAGGGAATACCAAGAAGTGACATTCCGAGGCGAGGACCTACAGTGACAGATCAGAACCGCCAGGATGGACGTAGGCGTGGTCGGTTGTGGAGTGAGGAAGTGGAGGAAATGCAACGTGAGGTGGAGCATGAGGGTGCAGTGCAGCAATTGAGTGCGTCTGCTGAGGATGTGATCCACGAGGCGGAAAAGGACGTACCAAATGACGTAGAAATTGACGTCGTGCTTGAGACAGTTTTGCAGGAGATGTTCCCTAAATCGGAGGAAGCCTTGACAGAGGTAACGACGGGAGACCAGGTACAGGGACAAGGGGAAGCATGCGGGTCTGAAGAAAGGAATGTAATGTCGGCTTGGCCAAGTAGTGAGAAGGGGAATGAGGTGATAGAGGTGGAGGTGCACAATGAGGAAGGTCAGGAGACTAGCATGGCGGAAGAGGAAGTGTCGAGGAAGCGGGCAGCTGTCACGTCTGACTCGGATGACGTCCTCACTCCAGCACAAAGACCAGGGAAAAAGGCGGGGATTGAAGGTGTGTGTAGAGGCACAGAGAAAAAGAAACGCCAGCAAGGGGTTAGGAGTGGAGGGGATGGGGTGAGTGTCAAGGACGGTGTGTATGAGGTTACTGGACAGCGGAAAAATGTGGTGGGGAAAGGTGGGTGGAAAACGTAAGCAGGCCTAAGGTGTATGACAATTAATGTTAATGGTTTATGTAAAAGTGGTAAGTGTGTATGGTTGCGAGGACTGCTGTATCGTTACAAGGTAGATGTTGCCTTTATACAAGAGCATAACTTGAAAATAGGAAAATTGCTGGAGGTGGATGGATATAGGGCTTTTGTAACTCCAACGACACGTTTAAAAGGTGGAGCAGGTGTTTTAATTCGTGAGGCAAGCCCGTTTGTTTTGCAAAGGTTTGAGGGGGGGGGGTGAGGGAAGAATAATGAGAGTGGACGGGTGGTGGATGCGTGAACGCGTGTCCTTTGTTGGAGTGTATGCTCCGGCGGAGAACGATGCGAGGGTAAAATCGGCATTTGTAAGGGATGATCTGGTGTATTTCTTGAGAGCACTGCCCAGGGTTGCATTGATTGGGGGAGATTGGAATTGTATAATACGGAGATTTGATGTGATGCCAGCGGGGGCGGGATATTTTTCAAACGTGTTGCGAGACCTGTGTAGAGATATTGGGGTACGAGATGCATTTTGGGGTGGAATAGGTGAAGTGCAACATACGTATGTAAGGAGGGAATACGCAGCTAGACTGGATAGGATCTATATAACGCAAGGGGTTTCGGTGGAGTCTTTTAACACTATAGAAGCAATTTATTCAGATCACAGGGCAGTGGTGGTGGGGGTAGCATGGGACTCGTTAGTGAAACGGTTTGAAAGCTACTGGAAATTAAACACGCGACTCCTTGAGGATGAGGAAGTGGAGGAGGGGTTTGCTTCGCTGTGGAGGAAGCTAAGTGAGGAGGCAAAAAGGGTTGATAATGTTGTACGTTGGTGGGACAGTGTGGCCAAGGAGAGGATTCGTAGGTTTTACGTGGGTGAGGGGAAGCGGATAAATCGACTGAAGTATGGATTAACAAATTATTTGGAAAGTAGAATAGGATACTATCATGAACAAGGAGTAGTGGGAGGGGTATTCCAAACAGAGGCAATAGATGATCTGAAGAGCAGGATAAGAGAAGTGCAGGAGGAGAGATTTCATGCGGTGCGGGTGCAGGCGGGTGTGGAGGAAGTGCTTTGGGGGGACAAGCCATCGGCATGTGTGTTGAGGAGACAACAGCAGAGGAGAACAGCGACCACAATAGCAGATTTGGAAGTGCACACTGAGGTGCAAGGGTTTAGGGAGGGGCAGGTGTTAAAAACAACGGAGGTGATGAGTATGTTCGCGGATGCGTGGTATGGGCATTATTGGAAAAGTAAAGGAGTTAATAGGGAGGATCTTGATGGGGTGTGTGCTGTTGAGCCCGTAGCTCTGGGGAGTAAGGACAGGGAAGCTTTGGGTGGTGAGATTGAAGAGGGGGAGATATGGAGAGCGCTCGTAGACATGTGCAGAGGCAAAGCACCAGGTATTGATGGACTACCAAGTGAATTTTACTTAAAACATTGGGATCTGTTAAGGGGTTTTTTAGTAACGCTGTTCAATAGAATGAAAGATGGGGGAGAATTGGGCGAGAAGCAAAGTACAGGGGTCGTAGTGCTTGTGCCCAAGGGTAAGGGGCAGAGTACACTTAAGGATTACAGGGCGATTACTCTCATGTGTGCGGACTATAAATTGTTCGCGAAGATTTTGGGGAATAGGTTAAAATGTGTAGTGGGACGTGTAGTTTCAAAAGGTCAACTAGGGTTGCCAGGACGGTCGATGGTCATGGGGCACGGAATTCTAAAGGGGTTTGTTGAGAGTTTTGAGGGGACGCAGGAAGGAGGGGGTATGGTGGCGATTGATTGGCAGGGTGCTTATGATCAGGTGGAAAGGGAGGGTTTAAGACAGATCCTTAACAAACAAGGTTTTGGGGATGAGATTGTGGGGTGGGTTGAAACGTTGTATAAAGGGGCAAAAGCGAGAATTCAGATCAATGGACGTGTGGGAGGTGTGGTGAACATGGATAGGGGCTTGAGGCAGGGTTGCCCGCTATCGCAGTTATTATTTGCATGTGTGCAAGATCCATTTTATAGGTTGGTTGAGACCAGAGTGTGTGGTGGGGAGGGGTCGAGGGAGGGCTTGATTAGGCATCATGTGGTAGGGTACGTGGATGACACGACACTCCTAGTCCGGAAGGGAACAAGATTGGGAGAGTTGGGAGGGGTGGTTGGCATGTTTGGAGGGGCGACAGGCATGACGGTAAACGTTGAGAAAACAAAGATCATGGGGCTAGGGGAGTGGAGAGACAGAGTTGATTGGGACTGTGATGTGGTGAGAAGGCAGGAAGGGCAGTTATTAATATGTGGCATTTTGTATGGAGCGACCATACGGGAGGCTAGGGGGGCGAATTCGTTGAGAATGGTGGAACGCGTGGAACATCGGTTGGGGATGTTGCGGCCTTATCACTTGACATTGTTGCAACGGGCGATTGTTATTAACGTATTGCTGTACAGTAAGGTATGGTATGTAGCAGCAGTTTTTCCATTGCTGAGGGCTGAGATTACTCGTATCCTTAGAAGTGTTTTTAGGTTCTTATGGGGCTCAGGATGTGAATGGATGAAGAGGGAGGTGGTGACTTTGCCGGTGAGGAAGGGAGGTTTAGGTCTGTTGGACCTGGGAAGGAGGGCGAAATGCATTTTTGTCAGGTGGGAGTGGAAAAGATTAGGGGGACAGAGGGGGGCTTGCATGCAAAGGTTACATGATATTTTGAGGGGAATGTATGTGGGTGGGGAATGGAGGGAGTGTGAGATTTTGTTGAGGGCACTTTTGTGGGCGCGCGAGCCAGACAAATTAAAGGTGAGGGATTTATATCGAATATTGAGGGTAGAGGAGACGGCCCCAGTTGAGGGGCTGTTCCCGATGTATGCATGGGGAGCTATATGGAGTCTGTTCGGTAAACTAAAGTTAGGGCCCAGGGTGCGAGAGATCATGTTCAAATTTTTACATGGGATTCTGCCTACTGGATCAGTCCTCAGAAACAGACGTGTGGTAGAGGAGGGTTGGTGTGGGTTATGTGGGGAGTTGGAAACAGCCTATCACGTGGTATACTTTTGCGATTATTTGGGGAGTGTGAGGGAATGGCTGGGGAAAGTGGTCAGGAGGATAGGAGGAACTGGGGTGTCAGTGTTGAGAGCGCTGAGTCTTGATATAGGGGGGGTGGGGGAGAATGTGGCACGGGGAGTAGCTTATATCGTGGTGGATTTCGTGTACATATCGTGGGGAATGAGAGGGGTGGATAATGGGGAGACGAGGAAACGAGTTTTAGCGAGGATTTTTTGTAGGACAATGAATAGGAATCGGGGAATTTATGGGAGGAGATGGGAGGGAGCTTTCACTGAGGGTTACAGGTCCATAACTGTTGGGGAGTTGCTAGAGTTGTGAGGGGGGGGGGGAAGTGGGTTTAGATTGTTGTGTAAAGCATTAGATAAAAAAACGGGGGGGTACCAAACGGGCTTGCCAAACGAAAGATGTTGGTTTGGTGTGCATGTGCGTGGGTGAGTGACAAGTGCAAGAGAGAACGATTGTGTGTAATTGGGGTGTGCATGGGAGTGCTGAGTTCATGCATTCTTAATAGTTATTTAATATTGTTAATTAATGCCTTCTGCTGAAGGCTATCGTAGTAGCGTATAAAAGTAGAAGTCTGAGAATGCTGCATGGGACAGCAATAAAGTTAGGATAAAAAAAAAAAAAAAAAAAAAAAAAAAAAAAAAAAATAATCAGGTTCGATGCAAGAGAAGACAGGATCACTTTCTTGGATCAATATCATTATTATTACACTCTTGGAGAGTGCTAAACCCATAGGGTTCATACAAAGCATGCAGAATTGGAGGCAATTAGGTGTGATCCAAGGTTCAATACCTTAAATCAAAGGTCCCTCACTGGCATCAAGGAACCTCCCTTCAGGGGCCAGTGTTCCCATAGTGTACTGATTATCTGTCACTGTATTGCTCACGTTTTCCAGATCAAAGGCTTAGTGAAAGTCGCTAAGCCGATCACAGAGGGTCAAGGGAAAGTGAAGCACCATAGCACCTAGAAATGGGAAGCATTCAGGTTCGATGCAAGAGGTGCAGTTCTTTGGACTAAGATTCCCTTACCAGTATCAAGCCCCTCCCTGAAAGGTTATATTATTCATGGGAAGTGCTAAACCTAAAAGGGAATACAGCACCTGCAAATCAGCTTTGAGCCAATGAAGTGAAGGGTAACTCCAGTCCCTTGGATCAAGAACTCTCACAAGCCTCAAGGAACCCCCTCCTCAGAGGAGACATAGCAGTACAAATACATACTGATGTGTTAACTTATTGAGGGTCATAACCAAGAAAAATCTTCTGTAAATATTAGAAAACTTATCCAATTTAGTCATATATCAGGCAAAAGTGCCAATATGAGAACATTTTAAACCTCTTGGAAGTACAGTATTCAAGTGTTAAATAAAAGGTATCCATACACTGTGGCGTGTCTAATAATTATTGTTAAATTAATGTGAAAACCATAAGCCCAGGAGTCATACAGAGTCTAAGATTTCTTATTTACTTCACGGTAAAGTGCTGAATCTTTAGGGATCATACAGCACATTGAGTGGGATTCAAGTAGATTTGAGCCAAGGAAAGGAATCAAGAGTCCTTCACTAGAATGAAGGCACAGACCTTGAAAGGAACTGGAGGGGTGATGAAGGGAAATTCAGTACACAAATAACATTAACATAAAAAAAAGAAACTGACAACGTTTCAGTCCAAGTTGTACCGCAACGTCATAAGTTTCTTTTTCTCGTGTGCAGGTTGTTAGTGTATTGTTTCAGCAACAGTATTGTGCCTCTATTTTTCAGGGGTGAATCAGGTTTGATTCACAGATTAAGAGTCCTTCATCAGTATCAAGGCATGCCATTCTGAAGGGTGTACGTCATGTTATTGCAAAAATCTTTGAATTCACTAACTGTGAATACATTGTGTATCTCCTTACTACTGCAACTGAATCTAATATCTATTTTACTTGTATTACATTTATGAGGAAAGCACTTAACCCGTAGGGGTCATACAGTGAATGGGGAAGGAGAGCAATCAGATTCACTCCAAAGGGGAGGATAGGTCCATTTCCTTGGATCAGAAGCCCTTCACTGGCATTACGGCACCTTTCTTGAGGGACTGAGAAAGGGGTAAGCTCCAGCTTTTAGGATCAGGACCTTTACAGGGACTTGTAAACAGCTCATCACTACTGTAACTTTCTTAGCTAACAACACTGGAGTCCTGTCCCTGGGCTCACTTTAGCCTATGTAATATTTTACCTACCACTCGCAACATGGGAATGGGAGATACAACAAAGCTATCAGTTAATCATCATTGCTTAAAATTATTTGGCATATAAGGGATTCTATTAAAGAGAGGAATATGACAAACATAATGAAAGGAAATAAGGTATACTGTCAAGCTACTAATGTTATGGTAACACCTTGATTTAACAGGCTTTGGAAATACAGGAAAAAATTTCCCAAGTCAACCGATTTGGAAACAACCTACCAAGTTCATTGGTTAAAGAACTCTGCATTAATCTTATAATCACTGCAAAAAAGTCTCATCTTTATTGAATACAAGATATGTTAAGCAACCATTAGAATATCTAATACCAGCCACTGGATCAAAATAATGAGTGCCCTCTAATGTCACTTTAACCTAACCAAAAACTGATTAGCCAACAGACTCAATAAAAGTATAGATACAGTATACAGAATCAAGCTTTCCTCGGTGTTAAAGAAAAATTCATTTAGTGTGAGCAAGTAAACATTTATGAAGATATTCAGGGAAACCAGTTAGCTGGCCTTGAGCCCTTGCACTCTAGAGGGGTGAGGATGATGCAGTTTGTAGGGCCATCTGAACTGTGATGTCAATACCCTTCTTGCAAGACAACAACTGAACGAATGATAGTGAATGTGTTTCCTAAATAAAGATTTAGATAAAGAATTCTGATTAGTTGTCTAGATGCATTAATGAAACCCCCTTTTTTTTTTCCTTTCACTTGGAGGTTCTGAAAAAGTCTAAAATATAAGATTATCTTTATTTTTATCTCCAAGATAAGATTTTAAATTATATAACTTACTATTCCAGAGACAGGCTACATGATCAAACCATTTTGATATAAAAAACACAGCACAATACTGTACTTAAAAATATAGTTGTATACTGTGTTTGACCTATTTTGAAAAATTTATATTATATTAACAAATGAGTATATATAAAATTACTGAATATTTAACAAACAAGGGCAGTTTTTGAGTTTACAATTTACATAATTTTAACTGCCTCTTGAAGACAACAAACAGTAGTCTCATTAGAGCCGTGACTGCATTCCACCCGCAGCTATAAATGACTCTCCAGTGATGTATGAGGCGTCACTGCTACACAAGAAGGACACTAGACCTGCCATCTCCTTTGTCTCAGCAATCCTACAAAGGGTGAAATAATTCATTAATATTTTGTTGCTGTAGATTATGGTGACATGCATGGGGTAAGTTAATGCAGATATAATCAAACGTTAATGTGTAAATTCTAATTATATTAGCTATATACCTGTTAAATTTACCCACCAAAATAAATATGAAGTTTTTTTCTAAAGATAAAATTTACAATGAGCAAAATGGTGTCCCAAGAAGAGATTGTTCTGCAACATGAACCCCTCATGGAAGGTTCCTTGATGTTGGTGAGGGGCTCTTGATTTAGGGAATTGGATCTGTGCTCCAGTTCCCCGAATTAAGCCTGAATGCCTTCCACATCCCCCCTCCCCTGGGCGCTGTATAATCCTACGGGTTTAGCGCTTCCCCCTTGATTATAATAATAATCTGCAACATGAAACATTAACCAACTGTAATGGATATGTGAAGGAGTGTAAGGTATAGCATGAAAGGCATACATACCAAGGTGTTGCTATACTGAATTACAACATAAAGATATTTCAACACCTAGTAAATGGCATTTTGCATACATAAAGTTAAGAGGCATATATGATAAACAAATTTATAGCACCATTTTGGTGAAAAGCTAGGTAGTAGGTTGGTAGACAGCAACCACCCAAGGGGGTACTACCGTCCTGCCAAGTGAGTGGTAAACAAAAGCCTGTAATTGTTTTACTTGATGGTAGGATTGCTGGTGTCTTTTTTCTGTCTCATAAACATGCAAGATTTCAGGTATGTCTTGCTACTTCTACTTACAAGCACATATTATATAAACAACTCTGGGTTTTCTTCTATTTTCTTGCTAGTTTTTGTTCTTATTTCCTCTTATCTCCATGGCAAAGTGGAACAGTATTCTTCCTCCGTAAGTCATGCATGTCGTTAGAAGCAACTAAAATATTGTATCAGGAGCAAGGGGCTAGTAACCCCTTCTCCTGTATACATTACTAAATATAAAAAGAGAAACTTTCGTTTTTCTTTTTGGGCCACACTGTCTTGGTGGGATACGGCTGGTTTGTTGAAAGAAGAAAAGAAGATTTTGGTGACAGGAGATAAGTCAATTACCTTCCTAGAGGAATTGTTTCCAGTATCTTCTCGTATACTGCTGGGTGTTGAGTTAACTGGAAAAATAAACAATTATTATGTCTGGAGTCTGACAGCATATTTCATTTTCTCTCCAATATAAATTACTAAATTCTGTATGACAACACTGTATTAAGCAAGGTAAACAGAATAGAGCATGCTCAGTAATGTAACATGAGCAAAATTCTGATATTCCAAATCCTATGATTATCACAGTAATGGGTACACTTAGCTTCCAGTTTTTTTTTTATTAGATCAAACCTGAATGCCTATCATTACCCCAGGCACTGTATGACCCCTATGGGTTCACTGCTTCCCCGTCCCCATGAATGTAATTATAATCATTTTTATTTTATTAAGTTATACCGAGTTACACTAGTTAATACATACCTAATTTGTGTAAGTCCATTTTTCTGTAATAATACCCTTAAGGTCTATATGCACTTTGTGATTTCCATTTCTAACACAGTTATAACTTTTTTTTTTTTTTTTTTTTTTTTTTTTCAATTCAACAAGTCGGCCGTCTCCCCCACCGAGGCAGGGTGACCCAAAAAAGAAAGAAAATCCCCAAAAAGAAAATACTTTCATCATCATTCAACACTTTCACCACACTCGCACATTATCACTGCTTTTGCAGAGGTGCTCAGAATACAACAGTCTAGAAGCATAAACATATAAAGATACACAACATATCCCTCCAAACTGCCAATATCCCAAACCCCTCCTTTAAAGTGCAGGCATTGTACTTCCCATTTCCAGGACTCAAGTCCGACTATATGAAAATAACCGGTTTCCCTGAATCCCTTCACTAAATATTACCCTGCTCACACTCCAACAGATCGTCAGGTCCCAAGTACCATTCGTCTCCATTCACTCCTATCTAACACGCTCACGCACGCTTGCTGGAAGTCCAAGCCCCTTACCCACAAAACCTCCTTTACCCCCTCTCTCCAACCCTTTCGAGGACGACCCCTACCCCGCCTTCCTTCCCCTATAGATTTATATGCTTTCCATGTCATTCTACTGTGATCCATTCTCTCTAAATGACCAAACCACCTCAACAACCCCTCTTCTGCCCTCTGACTAATACTTTTATTAACTCCACACCTTCTCCTAATTTCCACACTCCGAATTTTCTGCATAATATTTACACCACACATTGCCCTTAAACAGGACATCTCCGCTGCCTCCAACCGTCTCCTCGCTGCTGCATTTACCACCCAAGCTTCACATCCATATAAGAGTGTTGGTACTACTATACTTTCATACATTCCCTTCTTTGCCTCCATAGATAACGTTTTTTGACTCCACATATACCTCAACGCACCACTCACCTTTTTTCCCTCATCAATTCTATGATTAACCTCATCCTTCATAAATCCATCCACCGACACTTCAACTCCCAAGTATCTGAAAACATTCACTTCTTCCATACTACTCCTCCCCAATTTGATATCCAATTTTTCTTTATCTAAATCATTTGATACCCTCATCACCTTACTCTTTTCTATGTTCACTTTCAACTTTCTACCTTTACACACATTCTCAAACTCATCCACTAACCTTTGCAATTTTTCTTTAGAATCTCCCATAAGCACAGTATCATCAGCAAAAAGTAACTGTGTCAATTCCCATTTTGAATTTGATTCTCCATAATTTAATCCCACCCCTCTCCCGAACACCCTAGCATTTACTTCTTTTACAACCCCATCTATAAATATATATATATATTCCTATTATCAATAAAGTCTTACCGTACTCGAGAAATTGGTCCTCACAATACCAGGGGCGACACAGTTGACTCGAATATTGTCAGAGGCTACTTGATGCGCCACAGCTTTGGTCAAACCAAGAAGAGCTGTTTTGCTTACACTATATGCCCCTAGCAACTGTACAAACAGAGAGGAGAGAAAACTACAAGTAAGTCCATTACATACATATGCTTTACCTGTACACATGTAGAGAGACAAATGCTTAACACTGTACAACATAGGAACCCACTGAAAACCTATCACTTCTGCAATCAAATATAACTTGCCCTCAATATTTTACTATATGTTAATATACAAACCTGGGTTAACCAGGTGGCATTTCCACACAAGTACCAATCAATCAAAACTTTATTTTGTTTTGAAATACATGTGATTAAAATAAAATATAAAATTTTACATACAGCCTGGTTGATCAGGCCCTGATCCACAGGGAGGACTGGTTGTGGACTGGACCGCAGGGGCGTTGATCCCCGGTATACCCTCCAGCTAGGCAGACATATTTACATATAGCACTATTATAAAGCATCATACAGAAGAATATTTTTCCAATTAACAGCTAGTTTATTTTAGCTGTAGTTATTCATATTTGTAAAACTGTTAAACAAATTTTTAATCCAATGATAAAACAAAACTGTCAAGGTGTCCCATACCTCAACTGTTAGCACACTCAGCTCACACACTGAGGTCCAGGGATCGATTTTCCAGTATGGCTGGAAAACACGGGGACATGTTTCCATAAGACCTACTGTCCATGTTCAACCATCACCACACCAGTTAGTCAACTGGTGCGAGTCGCATCCTGCGACAAAGTAGACCTAATTTGCCCGAAATGCTCTGCATAAGCCTGTATACCTTTTAAGTGTACTTGTAGAAATAAAGATATTATTATTTAGTAAAAAACTCATTACCTGGAGATTTTTGTAAAATTTAGCAGTAAAGTACCTATACATGTATACTGTACATTGAAAATGCTGTATACCTGGAGTATACAGTCATCCCTGGAAATTTGCAGGCTTCCATATTTGTGGACTTTGATAATTCAAGTCTGAAATAAATTTGATATGCAGACTTAATTTTATATTACAGTTTTTACTTTTGATGGGCCTCTAGGACTGCAACCCCCACAAATTTGCCGGGGTACTTTTATACTGCACATGTAAAGATAATGGTACAATAAATCAAGGTTAAGGCCTGTCTGAGGCTCATTTGTTGTGCCCAAGATATTTAGGGTAATATGTACTATACGTACAATATTTATAGGATTTTCAGGTAACACCATAATTGTACATACAATAATGATATAAGGATTTTTTACTGAATGTGTCAGTCATTATAGACACCACTGGCTACGAGCTAGGCAAAATGCCTGTAAAAAAAATATTTTTTGTATAATAGTAATATGCCATGGTGTGAAAATAACAACTGGCTCACCTGGTTTTGAGGTTACAGCACATTTTTTACACAATTTATAATGTTTAGAAAGTGTGAAATTTCAGCATGCATTCTGAAAGATGCTTTCAAATAGTGCACATTTTTTGGTATGTATGTATTTATTTATGCATGCCAGCATGCATGCATAAATACTGCATGCTGGCATACCAGCTTTAAATTTCCAGTACTTGTAGCACTTACTACCTTTCTCTTTTTTTTTTTTTTAGCTCTGGAAGCCATTTGGTAGTTTGTCTCATGACATTTATTATCCACAGTAATGTGTTTAGAAGATAATGTGGCTCTCTAACCACTGCACCACAAACAAACTCAATCATTAATCAGGGTGTAATTGTACTATACTTTTGAATTCATATTATATGGGTGTGAGGCATGGGCTGTAAATGCTGTAGCACAAAGGAAGATGGAGGCAGTGGAGATGTTGTGTCTAAGGGTAATGTGTGGTGTAAATATTATGCAGAGAATTCATAGTGTGGAAATTAGGAGGTGTAGAGTTACTAAAAGTATTATTCAGAGGGCTGAAGAAGGTTTGCTGAGGTGGTTTTGTCATTTAGAGAGGATGAAGCAATGTAGGATGACATGGAGGGTGTATAAATCTGTAGGGGAGGGGATGAGGGGTAGGGGTCATCCAATGAACGGATGGAGGGAGGAGGTAAAAGAGGTTTTGTGTGTAAAGGGCTTGAACATGCAGTAGGCATGTGTAAGCACATTAGATAGGAGTAATGGATAGAAATGGTTTTAGGGACCTGACGAGCTGTTGGAGTGGGAGCAGGGTAATAGTTTGTGAAGTGATTCAGGGAAACTAATTAGCCGGACTCGAGTCCTGGAGATGAAAAATATAATGCCTGCACTTTAAAGAAGGGGTTTAGGATATTGGCTGTTTGGAGTGACATCTAAACTGTCATATCTGAGTGCCTCTGCAAAGACAGTGATTTTGTGTGAAAGACTGTGAAAGTGTTTCTTTCTTTTTTGGGTCCCCCCTGTCTTGGTGGGAGATGGCTGACCTGTTAACAAAAAACTTACATTCATAGGCTGAAATCCAGCAATTGACGATATATAAACTATAGCTCCTCCACCTCGCTCTTGCATGTGCGGCACAACTAGCTGTGACAGCTGCAGGGCATTTTTCACATTAATTTCAAAGATTTTGTCCCATACACTCTCTGGACACTGGGAAAAGGAGAAATTATTGTATAATATTTAGTCATCAAACCTGAAAATTTCTGTGATTTTGTAAAAAAATTCCAGTCTAGTCAAAAATGCAGAATGTTAATAAAAAAATTATGAACATGCACTGAAGTTTGAGGAACATAAGAAACATATTTACAATTAGACAAATTGTCACACACCTAGAATAACTCAGAATTTTGTTTAATTTGAAGATA
Source organism: Cherax quadricarinatus (assembly GCF_038502225.1). Lineage (NCBI taxonomy): Eukaryota > Metazoa > Arthropoda > Malacostraca > Decapoda > Parastacidae > Cherax > Cherax quadricarinatus. The sequence continues at coordinate 8,848 of NW_027196290.1, read as the reverse complement.
TCAGCACAATACTGAAAACACATCTAACATACCGAAAACACATCTAACACCTTTCATAGAAAGGTTTCACTTGGTGGCATCTGTCTACAGTCTTAGTATGACCATTTTACAGCATTTGTTAGGTTATTTTAAAACCACAAATACTGAAGTTAAAAAGTACCCATAAAAACTAATACATATATAATATAAAAGGTAATAGTGCATATGTAATATGAAAGAATAAAATGTTGATGACCTGACTGAACTTAATACAGCTACTATAATCTGCAATACAAATGCATATTGTATAGCAAGAAACACCTGATATACCGAAAGATTTTAGAAAATTATGAAATTGAAGAACCAAAAATGATATACGAGATATATATGACATACATGTACAGAAAAATTATGAATGCTGAAACAGTACAGACCCTTCCATCACTGCTTCCACTAATGCAATTGTTCCAGGAGATTTTTTATATCTTCAAGTTTCTTTACTGCATATTTGCATGTTCTCCTGATTACATGTATTAGGGTCATGACTCATAAATATTACCAGTGATTTTTATATCAATTCAACTGTTCATATCATCCAAGAAATCACAAAAATTATGAAAGAAAGGTCATTGAATAGTATAGCCACTTACATCCAACACACCTCCCACTGCTGGATTAACTGCTGCATTAGAAACAAGTATGTCAATGCCTCCAAACTTCTCTAATGTCTGAAAAAAATAAGATTCAAATTTATTATACAGTATTAACCGTGATTATACTCAATGAACACGAGTGAAAAAAAACAGGTCACCAATGTGATGGTCATAATGTGTACAGCACAGTACATACAAGGTAAATGTTACATGCATAATTATCCGTATATGTTCTACTGGAAAATTTACACAATAATACTTTTCTGACCCTAAACTGCTTTGTAATTCCTTGTATACTGGGATAACTAATGGCTCCAGAACAAAAATATTTGATGTCACTGTCAAAAGCTGGGCAAGCTGAAAAACAAAGATCATTGATGATGGACAGTCATTAAAATGATGGTTAATTTTTGAACAAGAGTAAATTTCTGTAAAATAGCAAGCCTTGTTTAAATAATACCCCAGTAACTAAAAAGATTTAAAATGTATGGTACAAAATATGAAGAATTTCTTTAATTTTTTACCATATTGGCTATTTCTCACTAAGACAGTCTTCTAATACCTGACTTTATATTACATTTTACAGTACTCCGAATTATTTCTCCAATTTTAATGTTATTTTGGGAATCAATGGAATACCACAACCTCCAACAGCACTGCATAATTATTTTAACTTTATAAAATTTTATAACATGGAAAAATCATTCTTTCATAACCTTGGAAATTAGATTTTGTCTGTCTTGTTCCTTAGCAACATGGCAGGTAAGGCCTAAGACTGAACAGCCCAAACCCTTGAGTTCAGCAACAGCTGAGTCAACATTAGTTTGCTTTCTGCTGCTGACCACAACATGAGCACCATCTTCACCCAAGCGACGTGCAATTGCCAAGCCAATTCTGCAGGGAAAAGAATAGTAGACATAACCTGCACAGTATGGTACAGCACTCCTCCATACTACACTTTTCTTATTTACAAATCATATCCCTCTTAGATGTCTATTTTCCTCATCCATCATTTACCTTCTCTAAATTTACCATACTCCTGATCCTTTCTTAATTTTTCTATGCATCACTCCTATATTTAGTATGCTAATTTTATACTCTAATTCTTCACTCCATGAAGTCTCCTATACCTAATTCTTGAAATAATGCCTATCCACTGACTACTTCATGTGTCAGTTATATTAGTACAGTAAGAGGTTTTATTTGGATTACCAACTCAGAGGGTTATTAACCCTGGATAAACCAAAAAAATAAAGTAGTCTGGCTCATTTCTGCTGGAATCCATAGGTCCTTTTTTGTTCTTATGAGTGACCCATAACCAAGTAGGTCCCAGGTACAATACTTATTTACTGTTAGGTGAACAGAGGAAGTATATGCGAGATAATTTTGCCCATATGTCTCACTTTATCCAGGAATAAGCCCAGGTCATTCAGTTGTGAACTAAACATGATAGTGATGAGCTACAGGTAGCCATGTTTAATTATGATACAACTTATATAATAATTTGTATATATAGTACTGTACATGTTCAGATTAACAATACATAATACTGTATAGTGTGAGCTCTTCATCTGTAAATCAAAGATAAAATACTTTAATCTCTCCAATAAATTATCTTTTTACTCACTTATCTTAGTGCTGATATGACAACGACTTAAATCTATTTATATTTTGAGTATCAGTACTGATGGTATGGTAAAATGATGAGGATTTGAACAAAATGTATTGATAATCACAAATAAAATGACAAATTATATAGAATCATCATTAAAGGTAAGACACTTAATGAAGCACCATAAGATAAGTTGTATTCAGGAAATTTACAAGATATTTTTGAGAATAAATTTTACTGTGGTTTTGAGGGAAAGCTATGTTGTACGGTATAATTAAATAGTGCATTAGTATACTGAGTTAACCAAGACTAACCCAATGAAGTCAGTGTGGCTTATTGCCTTTGGGATCCTTATCATAATAATATTAATAATAATATTATATAATGACAGATTTTTCCATATATATTCCAAATGGCTAAATTTTGTCTATATAACAAGTGCTCTTCTCAATACTGACATAAACTTTGGACAGTGTTTTGCCAAATCAGAATGAATATTACCCATCAGTGGAGGCTGTGACAATGGCTATCTTGCCTGCCAGCTTGGCACTCTGTTGCACTGCGGTGTTGCTGCTCATCATCCTCACACACACTGCTGCTTGACCCAGACGACAACCCAGTATCTGATAAGCCACCATGTCCTTCCCTGTTAACGTATCTGCAGATAATGTCACTTGTATCTCCTACTACTACTTCTACTTGGGTTTCTCAGGGTCACTGACAGCTTACGTAGTATCGTGCCGATCTACTTACTTACTTACCCGATATATGGGAAAATTTTGTTACCCAAAGCTGACCATGAAAGAAAAATGAACAAGAGTTTCTTTGTAAATAGAATTATTATAATAAAAAAGCGCTAAACCTACTAGGATCATACAGCGCTACAGGGCACGGGGTGATGCTGGATCATATGGTAGCAAGGGTGGAGTTGTAAATAGAAATAGAAACTAGAAGTACCCAATTAGATCAGGTGGACCTCCTTGTCAAGCACCAGCCAAGTGAGACACTCACACCACCACCTAAGTTCAGTAACCGGCTTCCCAAAAAAGCCGTTAAAGAATTATCCTCAAAGCGTAAAAATGCAGCTGGCTATAATTAAACCGATGACAAGTGCATCTCCAGTAATGTACCTGACGGGCAAAACAGACAAAAACAAGCGTCCCAGAGAGAACTGGGGAAATTTATCACTGATAATCAGGTAAGAGCGAGACGTCCACACTCAACGAAGGCTGGATTTAAACGGCTAATGACATCTAACGCCGTATAGAACCTGTTTCATTTTGTATGTGTTCTACCCGTCCCTTGCCACCTGACGCCAGTATATAAGCTCCGACCTTCTTACCTAACCTAGGATATAACTATAATGAAGATTGAGACACTTATGCAGCATATGGGAATCTTTATTCAGGAAACGTTTCGCCACACAGTGGCTTCATCAGTCCAATACAAAGAGGAAGGCGTAAGGAGAGGAGGAGAATGAGGTAATCAGTCCCTCAACCTGGAGTCGATGTGTTCAGTCCATCAATCTTGTAGAATGTACAGCATAGGGCCGTAGACGTGGCTTATATACTGTAGTGAGGTGACGTGAAGCAGGTGGAGGCGGGGTCATAGTGGTACCATCCACTAGTCGAAGTAGGTCTTCGTCCAAAGGTTGAACAAGTGTTGAAGAATTCTTTGTAACAAGATCCCATGATGCTGCAGTGTCTGACAGTTGTGATGAATGGTTTGAAAAACCGACAAGTTGAAGATTGAGACACTTATGCAGCATATGGGAATCTTTATTCAGGAAACGTTTCGCCACACAGTGGCTTCATCAGTCCAATACAAAGAGGAAGGCGTAAGGAGAAGAGGAGAATGAGGTAATCAGTCCCTCAACCTGGAGTCGATGTGTTCAGTCCATCAATCTTGTAGAATGTACAGCATAGGGCCGTAGACGTGGCTTATATACTGTAGTGAGGTGACGTGAAGCAGGTGGAGGCGGGGTCATAGTGGTACCATCCACTAGTCGAAGTAGGTCTTCGTCCAAAGGTTGAACAAGTGTTGAAGAATTCTTTGTAACAAGATCCCATGATGCTGCAGTGTCTGACAGTTGTGATGAATGGTTTGAAAAACCGACAAGTTGAAGATTGAGACACTTATGCAGCATATGGGAATCTTTATTCAGGAAACGTTTCGCCACACAGTGGCTTCATCAGTCCAATACAAAGAGGAAGGCGTAAGGAGAGGAGGAGAATGAGGTAATCAGTCCCTCAACCTGGAGTCGATGTGTTCAGTCCATCAATCTTGTAGAATGTACAGCATAGGGCCGTAGACGTGGCTTATATACTGTAGTGAGGTGACGTGAAGCAGGTGGAGGCGGGGTCATAGTGGTACCATCCACTAGTCGAAGTAGGTCTTCGTCCAAAGGTTGAACAAGTGTTGAAGAATTCTTTGTAACAAGATCCCATGATGCTGCAGTGTCTGACAGTTGTGATGAATGGTTTGAAAAACCGACAAGTTGAAGATTGAGACACTTATGCAGCATATGGGAATCTTTATTCAGGAAACGTTTCGCCACACAGTGGCTTCATCAGTCCAATACAAAGAGGAAGGCGTAAGGAGAGGAGGAGAATGAGGTAATCAGTCCCTCAACCTGGAGTCGATGTGTTCAGTCCATCAATCTTGTAGAATGTACAGCATAGGGCCGTAGACGTGGCTTATATACTGTAGTGAGGTGACGTGAAGCAGGTGGAGGCGGGGTCATAGTGGTACCATCCACTAGTCGAAGTAGGTCTTCGTCCAAAGGTTGAACAAGTGTTGAAGAATTCTTTGTAACAAGATCCCATGATGCTGCAGTGTCTGACAGTTGTGATGAATGGTTTGAAAAACCGACAAGTTGAAGATTGAGACACTTATGCAGCATATGGGAATCTTTATTCAGGAAACGTTTCGCCACACAGTGGCTTCATCAGTCCAATACAAAGAGGAAGGCGTAAGGAGAGGAGGAGAATGAGGTAATCAGTCCCTCAACCTGGAGTCGATGTGTTCAGTCCATCAATCTTGTAGAATGTACAGCATAGGGCCGTAGACGTGGCTTATATACTGTAGTGAGGTGACGTGAAGCAGGTGGAGGCGGGGTCATAGTGGTACCATCCACTAGTCGAAGTAGGTCTTCGTCCAAAGGTTGAACAAGTGTTGAAGAATTCTTTGTAACAAGACCCTTACGCCTTCCTCTTTGTATTGGACTGATGAAGCCACTGTGTGGCGAAACGTTTCCTGAATAAAGATTCCCATATGCTGCATAAGTGTCTCAATCTTCAACTTGTCGGTTTTTCAAACCATTCATCACAACTGTCAGACACTGCAGCATCATGGGATCTTGTTACAAAGAATTCTTCAACACTTGTTCAACCTTTGGACGAAGACCTACTTCGACTAGTGGATGGTACCACTATGACCCCGCCTCCACCTGCTTCACGTCACCTCACTACAGTATATAAGCCACGTCTACGGCCCTATGCTGTACATTCTACAAGATTGATGGACTGAACACATCGACTCCAGGTTGAGGGACTGATTACCTCATTCTCCTCCTCTCCTTACGCCTTCCTCTTTGTATTGGACTGATGAAGCCACTGTGTGGCGAAACGTTTCCTGAATAAAGATTCCCATATGCTGCATAAGTGTCTCAATCTTCAACTTGTCGGTTTTTCAAACCATTCATCACAACTGTCAGACACTGCAGCATCATGGGATCTTGTTACAAAGAATTCTTCAACACTTGTTCAACCTTTGGACGAAGACCTACTTCGACTAGTGGATGGTACCACTATGACCCCGCCTCCACCTGCTTCACGTCACCTCACTACAGTATATAAGCCACGTCTACGGCCCTATGCTGTACATTCTACAAGATTGATGGACTGAACACATCGACTCCAGGTTGAGGGACTGATTACCTCATTCTCCTCCTCTCCTTACGCCTTCCTCTTTGTATTGGACTGATGAAGCCACTGTGTGGCGAAACGTTTCCTGAATAAAGATTCCCATATGCTGCATAAGTGTCTCAATCTTCAACTTGTCGGTTTTTCAAACCATTCATCACAACTGTCAGACACTGCAGCATCATGGGATCTTGTTACAAAGAATTCTTCAACACTTGTTCAACCTTTGGACGAAGACCTACTTCGACTAGTGGATGGTACCACTATGACCCCGCCTCCACCTGCTTCACGTCACCTCACTACAGTATATAAGCCACGTCTACGGCCCTATGCTGTACATTCTACAAGATTGATGGACTGAACACATCGACTCCAGGTTGAGGGACTGATTACCTCATTCTCCTCCTCTCCTTACGCCTTCCTCTTTGTATTGGACTGATGAAGCCACTGTGTGGCGAAACGTTTCCTGAATAAAGATTCCCATATGCTGCATAAGTGTCTCAATCTTCAACTTGTCGGTTTTTCAAACCATTCATCACAACTGTCAGACACTGCAGCATCATGGGATCTTGTTACAAAGAATTCTTCAACACTTGTTCAACCTTTGGACGAAGACCTACTTCGACTAGTGGATGGTACCACTATGACCCCGCCTCCACCTGCTTCACGTCACCTCACTACAGTATATAAGCCACGTCTACGGCCCTATGCTGTACATTCTACAAGATTGATGGACTGAACACATCGACTCCAGGTTGAGGGACTGATTACCTCATTCTCCTCCTCTCCTTACGCCTTCCTCTTTGTATTGGACTGATGAAGCCACTGTGTGGCGAAACGTTTCCTGAATAAAGATTCCCATATGCTGCATAAGTGTCTCAATCTTCAACTTGTCGGTTTTTCAAACCATTCATCACACACACATATAACTATAATCATAATTTTTAAAGGGGTGGACTGGTGAGCCAGCGGAAGGCCTCGGTCAGGTGAACGAAAGCTCCAACGGCGGGTCATTATCTGACTAAGACTCACATCAAGAAACTAAGTAAGTAAGTAACTCTTGTCCTGTTTCCTGACGAACCTTGTTTTTGCTTCTTCACACTACAGTGCTCTTCACACCAACTCCAAGACTGAGGGACTGATTACCTCATCTTTTGTAACTTTTCCATTCTTATATATTTTATAAACTTTATTTCTACGAGTACATGTACAAGGTACGCAGATCATACCTGACATCAATAAGATTTCGTTCGGATTTTTAACCCTGGAGGGTTAGCCACCCAGGATAACCCAAGAAAATCAGTGCGTCATCGAGGATTGTCTAACTTATTTCCATTGGGGTCCTTAATCTTGTCCTCCAGGATGTGACCCACACCAGTCAACTAACACCCAGGTACCTATTTGCTGTTAGGTGAACAGGAGAACAGTGGAAGGAAACGTGTCGAAATGTTTCCACCCGCCGGGAATCGAACCCGGGCCCTCCGTGTGAAGCGGGAGCTTGAGCCACCAGGCCACTACTATATAGAAAGCCCCTGGTTATGCAGAACATTTCGAACAAATTAGGTCAATTTTGTTCCCAGGATGCGATCCACAAACCATGATAAGGGTGCAGTTTGAACTCGTGGCAAGTGAGTCGTGAACCTCCAGGCCAGCTGGCTGCAATAAGATTCATCCATTCATTCATTATACCAGCTGGCCCAGTGGCTTACGCGCTGGCCTGGAGTTTTACGACTCACCGCGAGACTAACACCCAGTTACCTATTTTACTGATTGGGGGTCCTAGTACCTAAATAAACTTACTTCACACGTTGCTTGGACCTCAGTGACGGCTCTGCCTCTGTCAGTGTTTAGGGTTGGGGTCTGCATGATCTAACTTGGCAGTTTAATGTTCTTCTTTCTCTTTCTGAGAAAACTTTGACTATCTTCTCATTCCCACCAGATATAGATGTTATTACCCGGACTACCGGGTAATAGGGTTCAATAAAGCGCCAGCTTTGGTGGGCCTGAAAAACCACAACAATGACAACAAATGCTGCTTTTTTCACATTTTATCAATAAAGCACTCAAATTGTAATAAATCTATAAATAAGGCGTTATATCAAGCTTATTTTTAAGTGACAACATAAGTAAATTTATTAATATCTATTAAATTCATCATCGTCGTGGTATATAAACCAGGATTACTATACCTACAAATATTATACTTTTTTCAGGATCACTCTTATTTAATACCAAGTATATTCTTTCACAAAACCGGTAATATATATATGATACTATATACCACTAACAATTGGCTAATATTACATAAACAGGTTTAAGAGGTTGATAATTAGGTAAGATACTGTGATGTGGTGTATGGTAAGCCTGGGACGTACATGTGGGAGTCAGCTGGTGGTTCCACCTGGGGGAAATTTATGGAGTTCATTAGGTCTTAACGTCCTGTAAATTGTGAAACTTACTTCCGTCCGCGGGTCTGGCGTTCTTACTGGTAAGAAATTCTCAATTAGAGTGCTTTGGATTGTATATTTAAGGTTTATTTTCTCAGTCGAAATGACTTGTGGCGAGGACCCCAATGGAAATGTCACTTCGTCTGACTTTTTTGGGCTATCCTAGGTAATTTACACTATATATAAGTAAGTTTATTTTGGTATAGGTACATATAAATAGTTACATAATTCATA
>NW_027196289.1:0-98454 GCF_038502225.1 Cherax quadricarinatus | reverse complement strand
CAATGAAATATATTTTTTCATTACGTTCAGAATGATTTTTGCGAAATAATAGCATACACAAATTTTCGCTTGCCTTATTCGGCAAGAAGAGCAATGCTATTAAAGCCACACACACACACACACACACACACACACACACACACACACACACACACACACACACACACTCGTGGAGGAGTCACGCGGTTTGAGCTCGTGTTTTGGTGGTAATTTCTGACTGTACCATAAGGAATAGAGTGTGGGATATAGGCGTGTGCACGCATAAGAGTGAATATAATCACTTAAGCCCCGAAAAAAGGAAATATAAGTGATCACAGAAAAGCAAACATAGTAAATAGTGACAGTTACTATGTGGGGGCCGTTGGAAGGAAGGTGAACGGTTGTGTCAGCCCTAAATAGTGTTGCCATAATAACGCAGTGGGGTATTTGAAGAATAAGTGCGACTCAAGACCAGGGAGATAAGAGATATGTATAGATGTGTCAGTAAATACAGTGAGTGAAAAAAAAATAGATGAGCTAGAGACTACAGTGCCTACAGGAAGTTAGTGGAAAAATTACCGAGAAGCATCAAGCATTTTCAACTACTGGGACCCAGGAGGACGACAACATTACTCCACTGCCAGCCGCACGTAATATTCACCTAGTTTGAGTTGCATGGGGTCAGCACCAGTCTCTAGCTGGAAATTGGGGGTCACTCTCCTCGAGCTATCAGAATTAGAATAAGCAGCATTTACTGGCATTTAATAGAATTTATTGAGGTGTAGGAGAGTTAAGCAGTTAATGACAGATAGCCTAGTATGAGAGGTAGCCTAGCGAAGCCTAGCATACAGAATTGAACGTAATTTTAGGCACAAGACAGTACAGTGGGAACCAAGAGATTGGGTACATATGCAAAACATATGTAGTACATACGAGGGAAATAAGGACTGCTTACATAAACACACGCATACACACACACACACACACACACACACACACACACACACACACACACACACACACACACACACACACACACACACACACACACACACACACACACACACACACACACACACACACACACACACACACACACACACACACACACACACACACACACACACACACACACACACACACACACACACATATACAGGATTTCACACCTTTATGTGAATTTACGTAATTTTAGGCACACAAGACAGTACAGTGGGAACCAAGAGATAGGGTACATATGCAAAACATATGTAGTACATACGAGGGAAATAAGGACTGCTTACATAAACGCACGCATACACACACACATACACACACACTAGGTGAGAACAGGATCTGCTGTTAGGCACTTGAATAGCTGTAGCACACACACACACACACACACACACACACACACACACACACACACACACACACACACACACACATACACACACATATACAGGATTTCACACCTTTATGTGAATTGACCCTCTAACCCTTCCTTCTCTCTCCGTCTCTTTGTCTCTTTTCCTCTCTTCCTCTCTCTCTCTCTCTCTCTCTCTCTCTCTCTCTCTCTCTCTCTCTCTCTCTCTCTCTCTCTCTCTCTCTCTCTCTCTTCTCTCTCTTCTCTCTCTCTCTCTCTCTCTTTTTCTCTCTCTTCCTCTCTCTCTCTCTCTCTCTCTCTCTCTCTCTCTCTCTCTCTCTCTCTCTCTCTCTCTCTCTCTCTCTCTCTCTCTCTCTCTCTCTTCCTCTCTCTCTCTCTCTCTCTCTCTCTCTCTCTCTCTCTCTCTCTCTCTCTCTCTCTCTCTTCTCTCTCTTCTCTCTCTCTCTCTCTCTCTCTCTCTCTCTCTCTCTCTCTCTCTCTCTCTCTCTCTCTCTCTCTCTCTCTCTCTCTCTCTCTCTCTCTCTCTTCTCTTCTCTCTCTCTCTCCTCTCTCTTTAAGGATTCTCTCTCTTCTCTCTCTCTCTCTCTCTCTCTCTCTCTCTCTCCCTTCTCCTCTCTCTCCTCCTATCTTTCCCTTCTCTCTCTCTCTTCTCTCACTCTCTCCCCCTTTTCCTTTTCACTCTCCCCCTCTCTCTCTCTACCTTTCCCCTCTCTCTCTCTCTCTCTCTCTCTCTCTCTCTCTCTCTTTCTCTCTCTCTCTCTCTCTCTCTTCTCTCTTTCTCTCTTAAAAAAAAAAAAAAAAATGGTTGGGACTCGTAGGAATCAGGGATCAGATGACAATGGTATTGGTAGGGAGGAATGGATGGAGGAGCAGTGGAAAAGGATGGAGCAAGAATGGGAGAGAAAATTAGGAGAGCTTTCTGAAAAAATGGAGAAAGAGCTCTCTGCGAAATGGGAAAAGAGGTTGGAGAAGGAGACGAAGAAATGGGAGGCACAAGTCGAAACTGCAGTAGACAGGGTAAGGGTCCTAGAATTTGAGGTAAACAGGCTGAAGCAAGTCTCAGGGGCAGTGACCAGAGAAGACACAGCATATGAAGCTGAGAGGATGAACAGGAAGGAAGGAGATATGAATTATGCTAAGGTCATATCAGCCTGCAAAGAAGGGTCAGGGAGTAAAAGGAAAGAGCAGCTGGGTGCAGATAGAGAGGGAGATAAGTCGAATGCTGAGGCACAACCATGCTACCAAGAGCCACTGGAAAAATCAAGGGAGAAAATGACCATATACAGACAGGAACCAGAGTCACAGAGGGAGAGGCAATGGGAGGAGGAAAGGGCAAAATCAGTGTTTATCCATGGGCTTCGGGAGAGAGAGGAAAAGACACACACTGAAAGACGGCAGGAAGAAAGAAAGGAGATTGGGAAAATCATCACGGAAATAGGGGGAGAAGACATGGACGAGATTGTAAATTTTCAGAGAATAGGGGGGTACGTGAAGGGGAGAAACCGACCGATCAAGCTGATTCTCAGGACAGAAACAGTGAGGAACAGGATCCTCCAAGAGAAACCAAGGTTGAAAAACTCGGAAGAGTACAAGAAGGTGTTCCTAGACAGAGACAGAACACAAACAGAGAGACAGCAGCTGAGGGAGAGGACAAAAAAGCGAAAGGAGATAGGAAAGGAAACAAGGATGGAACCAGCAGAGGTCAGTCAGAGCAGAACAGAGAAGCAAGGGCAAGCACACACACAACTATCCTCAGAACCCCACAACCTATCACACCATCCCAACACACACTACAATCCATACCCACAGCTTCCACCCAACCCCCAATCATAGAATCCCACAGTATGCTACCAGGTCTCCCACCCCCACAGGCCCCCCAAACCACAGTATTGGAAAGGAAACTGAAGGTATGGTACACAAACGCTGATGGAATAACAAACAAGTGGGAGGAGTGGCACGAAAGAGTCAAAGAGACATCACCGGACATCATAGCGCTCACAGAAACCAAGCTTACAGGTATGATAACAGATGCCATCTTTCCAACGGGATACCAGATCCTGAGGAAAGACAGAAGGAACAGGGGGGGTGGAGGAGTGGCACTGCTGATCAAACACCGATGGAATTTTGATGAGCTGGAGAGAGGAGACAGCGGAGAAGAAAGTGATTACATAGCGGGAACGCTTCACTCTGGAGGTCCCAAGGTGGTAATTGCAGTGATGTATAACCCACCACAGAACAGCAGGAGACCAGGGCATGAGTATGACGAGAGCAATAGAGCGATGGTTGACACACTGGCTGCAGTGGCCAGAAGAGCTCATGCATGCAGGGCAAAGCTCCTGATCATGGGCGACTTTAACCACAAGGAGATCGACTGGGAGAACTTGGAGCCACATGGGGGCCAAGATACATGGAGGGCTAAGATGATGGAGGTGGTACTGGAAAACTTCATGTACCAACACGTAAGGGACACTACAAGAGAGAGAGGAGAGGATGAGCCAGCAAGACTGGACTTAGTATTCACCTTGAGCAGTGCAGATATTGAGGACATCACATATGAAAGACCCCTTGGGGCCAGCGATCATGTGGTTTTGAGCTTCGAATACACAGTAGAGCTACAAGTGGAGGGGGAAGCAGGAAGGCCAGGACAAATGAAACCAAACTACAGGAAAGGGGACTACACGGGAATGAGGAACTTCCTGAACGAGGTTCAGTGGGACAGAGAACTGGCAGGGAAGCCAGTTAATGAGATGATGGAATATGTAGCAACAATGTGCAAGGAGGCTGAGGAGAGGTTTGTACCCAAGGGAAACAGGAATAATGAAAAAGCCAGGATGAGCCCATGGTTCACCCAAAGGTGCAAGGAGGCAAAAACCAAGTGTGCTAGGGAATGGAAGAAATATAGAAGGCAAAGGACCCAGGAGAATAAGGAGAGCAGTCGTAGAGCCAGAAACGAATATGCACAGATAAGAAGGGAGGCCCAACGACAATATGAAAACGACATAGCAGCGAAAGCCAAATCTGACCCGAAGCTGTTATACAGCCACATCAGGAGGAAAACAACAGTCAAGGACCAGGTAATCAGGCTAAGGAAGGAAGGAGGAGAGACAACAAGAAATGACCGTGAAGTATGTGAGGAACTCAACAAGAGATTCAAAGAAGTGTTCACAGAGGAGACAGAAGGGGCTCCAGAGGGACGGAGAGGTGTGGCACATCACCAGGTGCTGGACACGGTACACACAACCGAGGAAGAAGTGAAGAGGCTTCTGAGTGAGCTAGATACCTCAAAGGCAATGGGGCCAGATAACATCTCTCCATGGGTCCTGAGAGAGGGAGCAGAGGCGCTATGTGTACCCCTAACAACAATATTCAATACATCTATCGAAACAGGGAGATTGCCTGAGGCATGGAAGACAGCAAATGTAGTCCCAATCTTTAAAAAAGGAGACAGACATGAAGCACTAAACTACAGACCAGTGTCACTGACATGTATAGTATGCAAAGTCATGGAGAAGATTGTCAGGAGAAGAGTGGTGGAACACCTAGAAAGGAATGATCTCATCAACAGCAGCCAACATGGTTTCAGGGACGGGAAATCCTGTGTCACAAACCTACTGGAGTTCTATGACAAGGTGACAGCAGTAAGACAAGAGAGAGAGGGGTGGGTGGATTGCATTTTCTTGGACTGCAAGAAGGCGTTTGACACAGTACCACACAAGAGATTAGTGCAAAAACTGGAGGACCAAGCAGGGATAACAGGGAAGGCACTACAATGGATCAGGGAATATTTGTCAGGAAGACAGCAGCGAGTAATGGTACGTGGCGAGGTGTCAGAGTGGGCACCTGTGACCAGCGGGGTCCCACAGGGGTCAGTCCTAGGACCAGTGCTGTTTCTGGTATTTGTGAACGACATGACAGAAGGAATAAACTCTGAGGTGTCCCTGTTTGCAGATGACGTGAAGTTGATGAGAAGAATTCATTCGATCGAAGACCAGGCAGAACTACAAAGGGATCTGGACAGGCTGCAGACCTGGTCCAGCAATTGGCTCCTGGAGTTCAATCCCACCAAGTGCAAAGTCATGAAGATTGGGGAAGGGCAAAGAAGACCGCAGACGGAGTACAGTCTAGGGGGCCAGAGACTACAAACCTCACTCAAGGAAAAAGATCTTGGGGTGAGTATAACACCAGGCACATCTCCTGAAGCGCACATCAACCAAATAACTGCTGCAGCATATGGGCGCCTGGCAAACCTCAGAACAGCATTCCGACATCTTAATAAGGAGTCGTTCAGGACCCTGTACACCGTGTACGTTAGGCCCATATTGGAGTATGCGGCACCAGTTTGGAACCCACACCTAGCCAAGCATGTAAAGAAACTAGAGAAAGTGCAAAGGTTTGCAACAAGACTAGTCCCAGAGCTAAGAGGTATGTCCTACGAGGAGAGGTTAAGGGAAATCAACCTGACGACACTGGAGGACAGGAGAGATAGGGGGGACATGATAACGACTTACAAAATACTGAGAGGAATTGACAAGGTGGACAAAGACAGGATGTTCCAGAGACTGGACACAGCAACAAGGGGACACAGTTGGAAGCTGAAGACACAGATGAATCACAGGGATGTTAGGAAGTATTTCTTCAGCCACAGAGTAGTCAGGAAGTGGAATAGTTTGGGAAGCGATGTAGTGGAGGCAGGATCCATACATAGCTTTAAGCAGAGGTACGATAAAGCTCATGGTTCAGGGAGAGTGACCTAGTAGCGACCAGTGAAGAGGCGGGGCCAGGAGCTTGGACTCGACCCCTGCAACCTCAACTAGGTGAGTACAACTAGGTGAGTACAACTAGGGTGAGGGAGCAGGTCAGCAGGAAGGATAAACCAAGAAGCATAGGGGCCATAACTAGGGAAGGGACTGAAGGAAGGAACACTCCACGGGAAGGAACTAAAACACATCAGAGGATGCAATGGGAGTCACAGTGGGAGGTGGAAAGGGAGAGATCCGTGTTTGTCTATGGGCTAGACGAAGCTAAAGGGGAAACTTATGATGAAAGAAAGCAGGAGGAGAAAAAAGCGATTGAAGATATCATGAAGGTGATAGGCGAGGGGGACATGACCCAGGTGGCAAATTTTCGGAGAATTGGGTGGTTCACAAAGAAAAGGAATCGGCCTCTCAAAGTAATTTTCAAGGCAGAATCAACCCGAACCATGATCCTGCAGGAGAAAGCACGGCTGAGAGGCAAGCAGGAGTTCCGGAGTGTGTACCTCGATCGAGACAGAACACAGGACGAAAGGAAGACAATGAAAGAGAGAGTTCAAAAACGAAAGGAGAAA
Source organism: Cherax quadricarinatus (assembly GCF_038502225.1). NCBI lineage: Eukaryota > Metazoa > Arthropoda > Malacostraca > Decapoda > Parastacidae > Cherax > Cherax quadricarinatus. Next base: position 91,783 of record NW_027196289.1, on the reverse strand, counting down.
TGGGAGGAAATGAAAAAGGAGAGCAGAATAACCCAGGATCAAATGGAAGGACAAGCGCACCCCCCAGAAACACCTGCAGAAGGACTCCAGCCACGACACCCCCAAGGCAACTGAACAATCCAAACCAACCATCACACACCGATCCCTCTGTTTCCACCCCCCGCACCACAGTTACAGTATTAGAACAGAAGTTGAAGGTTTGGTACACAAATGCAGATGGATTAACGAATAAACATGAGGAATGGCAAGAAAGAATCAATGAGAAGTCCCCAGACATCATAGCAGTTACAGAAACAAAACTCATGGAGACAATAACAGATGCAATCTTCCCACCAGGATACCAGATCATGAGGAAAGATAGAAGGGGCAGGGGGGGAGGTGGGGTTGCTCTGCTCGTAAAAAACAGATGGAAATTCGAGAAAATGGAAGGAATAGATGAGACGGGAGAAAGAGACTACATAGCAGGTACACTTCAGTCTGGGGAACACAAAGTGGTCATTGCAGTGATGTATAATCCACCACAGAACTGCAGGAGGCCAAGAGAGGAATATGAAGAGAGCAACAGAGCAATGGTGGACACACTTGCTGAGGTGGCAAGAAGAGCTCACTCCAGCAGAGCAAAGTTGCTGGTTATGGGGGATTTCAACCACAGGGAGATTGACTGGGAAAACCTGGAGCCACATGGGGGTCCCGAAACATGGAGAGCCAGGATGTTGGACGTGGTGCTGGAAAACCTCATGCACCAACATGTTAAGGACACTACCAGAGTGAGAGGGGAGGATGAACCAGCAAGATTGGACCTTGTGTTCACCCTGGGCAGCTCAGACATTGAGGACATCAAGTATGAGAGTCCCCTAGGAGCTAGCGACCACGTGGTTCTGTGCTTTGAATACATAGTAGAGCTGCAAGTGGAGAGAATAACAGGAGTTGAATGGGAAAAGCCTGACTATAAAAGAGGGGACTACATAGGGTTGAAGAACTTCCTGCGGGAGGTCCAGTGGGACAGAGAACTGGCAGGAAAGCCAGTAAATGAAATGATGGAATATGTAACAACAAAATGCAAGGAGGCAGTGGAAAGGTTTATTCCCAAGGGCAACAGTAACAACGGGAAGACCAGAACGAGCCCCTGGTTTACCCGACGGTGTAAGGAGGCAAAAACAAAGTGCAATAGAGAATGGAAAAAGTACAGAAGGCAGAGAACACACGAAAATAGGGAGATCAGTCGCAGAGCCAGGAATGAGTACGCACAGGTAAGGAGGGAGGCCCAGCGACAGTATGAAAATGACATAGCATCGAGAATCAAGACTGACCCGAAACTGTTGTATAGCCACATCAGGAGGAAGACAACAGTCAAAGACCAGGTGATCAGATTAAGGACAGAAGGTGGAGAACTCACAAGAAATGATCAGGAGGTATGTGAGGAGCTGAACAGGAGATTTAAGGAAGTTTTTACAGTAGAGACAGGAAGGGCTGTGGGAAGACAGCACAGAAGGGAACATCAAGAGGGAATATACCAACAAGTGTTGGATGACATACGAACAACTGAGGAGGAGGTGAAGAAGCTCTTAAGTGACCTTGACACCTCAAAGGCGATGGGACCGGACAACATCTCCCCATGGGTCCTTAGAGAAGGAGCAGAGATGCTGTGCGTGCCTCTAACCACAATCTTCAACACATCCCTTGAAACTGGGCAACTACCTGAGAAATGGAAGACAGCTAATGTAGTCCCCATATTTAAGAAAGGAAACAGAAACGAGGCACTAAACTACAGACCTGTGTCTCTGACATGTATTGTGTGCAAAGTCATGGAGAAGATTATCAGGAGGAGAGTGGTCGAACACCTGGAAAGGAACAAGATTATAAATGAAAACCAGCATGGGTTCATGGAAGGCAAATCTTGTATCACAAACCTCCTGGAGTTTTATGACAAGGTAACAGAAGTAAGACACGAGAGAGAGGGGTGGGTAGATTGCGTTTTCCTAGACTGCAGGAAGGCCTTTGACACAGTTCCCCACAAGAGATTAGTGCAGAAGCTGGAGGATCAGGCGCACGTAAAAGGGAGGGCACTGCAATGGATAAGGGAATACCTGACAGGGAGGCAGCAACGAGTCATGGTACGTGAAGAGGTATCACAGTGGGCGCCTGTTACGAGCGGGGTCCCACAGGGGTCAGTTCTAGGACCAGTGCTATTTTTGATATATGTGAACGACATGATGGAAGGAATAGACTCTGAAGTGTCCCTGTTCGCAGATGACGTGAAGTTGATGAGAAGAATTAAATCGGACGAGGATGAGGCAGGACTGCAAAGAGACCTGGACAGGCTGGACATGTGGTCCAGTAACTGGCTTCTCGAATTCAATCCAGCCAAATGCAAAGTCATGAAGATTGGGGAGGGGCAAAGAAGACCGCAGACAGAGTATAGGCTAGGTGGACAAAGACTACAGACCTCACTCAGGGAGAAAGACCTTGGGGTGACCATAACACCGAGCACATCACCGGAGGCACACATCAACCAAATAACCGCTGCAGCATACGGGCGCCTGGCAAACCTGAGAATAGCGTTCCGATACCTTAATAAGGAATCGTTCAAGACACTGTACACTGTGTATGTTAGGCCCATACTGGAGTATGCAGCACCAGTCTGGAACCCACACCTGGTCAAGCACGTCAAGAAGTTAGAGAAAGTACAAAGGTTTGCAACAAGGCTAGTCCCAGAGCTCAAGGGAATGTCGTACGAGGAAAGGTTAAGGGAAATCGGACTGACGACACTGGAGGACAGAAGGGTCAGGGGAGACATGATAACGACATACAAGATACTGCGGGGAATAGACAAGGTGGACAGAGATAGGATGTTCCAGAGAGGGGACACAGGGACAAGGGGTCACAACTGGAAGCTGAAGACTCAGACGAGTCACAGGGACGTTAGGAAGTATTTCTTCAGTCATAGAGTTGTCAGCAAGTGGAATAGCCTAGCAAGTGAAGTAGTGGAGGCAGGAACCATACATAGTTTTAAGAAGAGGTATGACAAAGCTCAGGAAGCAGAGAGAGAGAGGATCCAGTAGCGATCAGTGAAGAGGCGGGGCCAGGAGCTGAGTCTCGACCCCTGCAACCACAATTAGGTGAGTACAATTAGGTGAGTACACACACACACACACACACACACACACAGACACACAACACACGTACACACAGCAGTAAGGAATCACATACTGGAGTATGCAGCACCTGTTTGGAACCCGCACTTGATAAAGCACGTCAAGAAACTAGAGAAAGTACAAAGGTTTGCGACAAGGTTAGTTCCAGAGCTAAGGGGAATGTCCTATGAAGAAAGGTTAAGGGAAATCGGCCTGACGACACTGGAGGACAGGAGGGTCAGGGGAGACATGATAACGACATATAAAATACTGCGTGGAATAGACAAGGTGGACAAAGACAGGATGTTCCAGGGAGGGGACACAGAAACAAGAGGTCACAATTGGAAGTTGAAGACACAGATGAGTCAGAGAGATATTAGGAAGTATTTCTTCAGTCATAGAGTTGTCAGGCAGTGGAATAGCCTAGAAAGTGACGTAGTGGAGGCAGGAACCATACATAGTTTTAAGGCGAGGTATGATAGAGCTCATGGGGCAGGGAGAGAGAGGGCCTAGTAGCAACCGGTGAAGAGGCGGGGCCAGGAGCTAGGACTCGACCCCTGCAACCACAAATAGGTGAGTACAAATAGGTGAGTACACACACACACACACACACACACACACACACACACACATCCCAAGGGAAACAGAAATAATAGGAAGACCAAAACGAGTCCTTGGTTTACCCGAAGGTGTAGGGAGGCAAAAACTAAGTGCAACAGAGAATGGAAAAGGTACAGGAGGCAAAGGACCCAGGAAAACAAGGAGATTAGTAGAAGAGCCAGAAACGAGTATGCACAGATAAGGAGGGAGGCCCAGCGACAGTACGAAAACGACATAGCATCGAAAGTCAAGTCTGACCCGAAACTGCTGTATAGCCACATTAGGAGGAAGACAACAGTCAAAGACCAGGTGATCAGGCTGAGGAAAGAAGGTGGAGAACTCACAAGAAACGATCAAGAGGTATGTGAGGAGCTCAACACGAGATTTAAGGAAGTATTTACAGTAGAGACAGGAAGGACTCTGGGGGGACAGACCAGATGGGGACACCAACAAGGAATATACCAACAAGTATTGGATGACATACACACAACTGGGGAGGAGGTGAAGAAGCTACTAAGGGACACTGATACCTCAAAGGCAATGGGACCGGACATCTCCCCGTGGGTCCTTAGAGAGGAAGCGGATATGCTGTGTGTGCCATTAACCACAATCTTCAACACATCCCTTGAAACTGGGCAACTACCTGAGGTATGGAAGACGGCAAATGTAGTGCCCATTTTTAAAAAAGTTAAAAAAAAACGCGATTCTAAAAGCTTAGAGATCTCCAGTGAATACTAGAAAGGACTGCCCTTCTAGCATCCAGCCTGTTACTGGGTTTTCGTAACAAGTAGTCAGTATCCTTGTCCAATTATCCATTAGAATTCAGTATGATTCAATAGTGCTTCAGGATTACAACTGGTAGGCTACTAACTAGAGAAATTAAAATTTAATAAATTTATTAAGTCTAGAGGTATATTATCAAATTAAATTAAATTAATCACAGTAATCAAAATAATATCACTTCTCTCGTATACAATATTATTGTGCTGAAAGCACATATCACATTTATAATTCTTAAGTACCGTCTGGTACATTAACATTTAATAAGATATTACAAATATGTACAAGTTTGTGTGTATGTGTGTAAGTGCTCTAAGTAGTTCGCTATGTCTCACGACTCGACTAGACTTAAACAAGTGACTGACAAAGTCCTCAAATAAACTAACTTCTTGACCGACTGGCAACCAGAACAGTCTGCTTGAACAATAAAAAGAATGCTAAGCCCAATAGCAATATAACAAGCAACTGCGACACAGAATCAGGAACAAGGAGATAATATAACGACACTAAGTAGGGACCATCAGCAGATCCTCCACAAAAGTCACAAAACTCCCATACTACTGAATCTAAGTTCAGCATAAGAAAATCCCCGACTGTGATAATACACAGATACCAGTACAAATTAGGTCAGAAGCTACAGCTCAGGACCTGAGATGTTTCGAGTGTCTATGTGACACACAACCTCAGTACAACGTCGAAAATCACTAAGTCTATACAATGTTCTGTGAACAGAGTTCTACAGAACTAACAAGAATAATGAGACAGACAATCTGTCCAACCACCAAGAGAGTCTAGAGCAGACTGAATACTTCAGGCGAGGTGAGGACACCTCCCCCCATCGATCACGTGATAGCTCCGTGGACAACTGCAGCTCAGAAGGCGGCAGTCTAACGAGCCACAAGCGATAATTACAGTAGTTAGACAATCAAGACTTGAAATGAGCACATAATATGATACATCCTACCTCACAAAGGAAGCTACGTCAAATAACAATATAAAGCAATACATTTACGATTTAGCAATTATCGCAAATATAAGCAATATAAAATTAAATGAAAAGGTAATAATTATATATATACGTAATAATCATTGCAACCCATTCAGGGGTTGCAACACCCCCCCCAACACGACAGACGGTCGCACTAGGAGTTGCATTAATGTCTTTCACATTATTACTGATTACTCATATCAATATAATATAATATAAATACAGAGTCTCTCTTGTGCCACGCACTTCTACAATTTCGCAGCGTCCGTCACTAGGGTATGCCCCTAGTACTAGGGCAGTACACAGTATCGTATCTCTGCATACTCGTGGTTATGTACATCAGTGTAGAGACAGGATAGCGTAGATGAGCAGGGCACTGAGGCTCGATCATAGTAGAGGAGACTGCATTCCACTCTTAAGTAGTGGTTGTGGAATGCTAGGCAGTATGGACATCTGAGTATGAAACAGCTTAAGGTGTGTAGTGAGGGTGGGGCTGTCTGCGGCAGGACAGTGTTGCGCCATGCAGTACATCTCCCACACGAGACTACCCACTCAAAACTCAGCTTATGTCTCCTTCACACAACAATACTGTGAATATATAAATATAATAATTAGACATGAGTATATATAGTTAATATGGGCTGGAGGGATTAAGTTACTTTACTGAATTTGACATAGCAAGTAACAAAAGGTATTTGGGCATAAAATTACGTTAATTTAATGTTTAAATTAAGGGGAAGTGCCCAAATACTAATAGAATAAGGTTGGATTCTGAGGGCCCACCTCATGAAATGTTCAAAAAACGTTAATTTTAAATGACAAATACCACAAGAGCTAGAGCCTCTTTCTCAATAGTGGCATAATTTTTCTGGTGTCGTTTAAGCTTAGATGAATAGTAACATATAGGATGGAGAATATCAGTGGATGTTGACTGTTGGAGCAGCACAGCACCCACTGCATAACCACTCGCATCTATATGTAAAAAGATGGAAAGATTGAAATTAGGACTCAACACTGGAGCAGAGGAAAGCAGATGCTTCAACCTTTTGAACAAATCTGAACAATCACTAGTCCAGATGAACTGAACTTTGCTACTAGAGAACATAGTGAGAAGTGTAGGTGGAGTGTGCGCTGGCTTGCCTGTCACTTGACACACGTGGCAACGTCGCACATGATCAGCTACTGTTTCCTTCATCTTTGGCCAAGTAAAATGTTTTGCCAGTTTACCGAGTGTCTTCTTGACACCCAAATGTCCTCCTATGGGACTATTGTGAGCAAAATCAATGGCTTGTTCACGAAATGTAACTGGTAACACTACGAGATGCTTGACTGTGGTGGAAACACTATCAGCTGACAACTTACATGTATTTTTCTCCATCAGTACACCGTTACTATAATAGTAACAATTATCGAGATCCTTTGCTTCACTCTCAGTAACTGCTATATCTCTCAGTCTTTCCAGTGACTGATCAACAAACTGATCCTTGATTAAATCATCATGAGTTAGAAATTTAACGTCAGTTGTGTCTTGACTAGGTTGATGACCGGGGGGAGTCAGTGTTAATGATCCTGGGCGCAGAGCGTCACTAAACAACATATTCAAGCCCAAATCATTGTCATCCACTAACTCAACAGGAGACAAGGATGGTTGTTGTATCTTTGACATAGCTCTAGTAATTGCGCTGAGAGGAAATAAAATAGGTTTCTCTCTACAAGCTTCAATGGCATAATTATCATCAGTGTTATTATCAATCACAAGTGGTTCTTTACATATACCAGCATGAAGGATATCGTTCCCTATCAACAAGTCCACTGACCTGATGGGAAATACACCACTGGATATACCCACTGAAATATAACCAGTATAATAGCTTGTTTCAATATAAACTTTGTGCAGAGGCACTTTTATAACAGCCCCTCCATAGGCTTCTAACAATACATCTATCTTGCAATAGGTATCGTCAGTTATGGGCAGTACATCTTCTCTTAATAACGTGAGATAACTGCCAGTGTCTCTGAAAGTAATTATCTCAGTCAGATGTGATTCGTCAAATCCTATTCTACCTCTTGAAAAGTAAGGACTCATCGCTGAACGAATCTTTTCGTCAGATACACTTTCTGACGCTAGTCATCTGTCCTGAGTAACATTATCTAAAACAGTAGGATCAGAGGTATTACTAGGATTTTGGTGCCTTTGTTGCTCGGAAGAGGATACGACTTGAGTGGGGGCGCCAGCCGCACGACTGTTTCTCGTATCTCTTTCTAACTTATAGCAATACTCTCTAGCATGTCCTTTTCTGTTACAATAGGTACATTTAACTTTCTTCTTCTCGATATCAGATTTCTGTCTAGCCACAGAGACAGATTCAGGATTGTGAGTTTTCCTGGTAAAGGTACGAGAAGTTACAGTAGCAGGTACATCAGGCCGGCAATGAGCAGCTGATTTAGGTTGCCAACTTCTAGGACAATTTTTAGTTACCTTGTTTCTTTGTGTTTTAGTATGTACAAGTTTGTGAGAAATCTCGTAATTGTCTGCTAATGCTGCAGTTTCCAGAATATCCGAGGTAGTATGATCGATCAGATATTCTTGTATGTCAGCAGACATACAGTTGTTAAACTCTTCGTGTAGTAACAACTGAACAAGGCTGTCGTAGTTGTTACACTTGGCAGCTCTAGACCATCTCTCAAATGCAACTTTTTTCTCACGAGCAAACTCTACACAAGTTTGATCTTGTCGTCGTTGTAACGTACGAAATGCTCTTTGATAACTTACAGGTAACAAGTTATATGTCTCTAGAATAGTTTGTTTGACAGCGTCATAACTAATGTACTTGGCAAATGGTAAAGCAGCAGTACAAGTTTGAGCTCTTCCTGTCAAAGCTGTATGCAACAATATTGCCCAGTGCTTACGTGGCCAGTTCATAGCACGTGCCTGGTTCTCAAACACATCAAAATAGGTGTTTAAGTCACTCTCAAAAAACTTAGGAACCATAGATGCAGCTTTCTGCACATTAAATGTGTCCTGTGATACATCAATCTGTTGTCTTCCCAGACGAACATTTTCTCTGTGGAAATCTTCTTTGTTCAATTTCCTCTGAGCCTCTATTTGTGCAGTCTGCAACATAATGAGGCGTTCATACCTCTTAAACTGTTCTGAGAGATAGGACCAGTGGGTAATGGAGGAGTAGGGAAATTAACATGTCTTTCTGGACGTTCCTTAGGTCGGACACTTCGTCCAGGCGTCTCTAGAGAATCTAGATCTGGTCTAGGATAAGTAGATACAGGTGTAGCATACACTGTACTAGTATTAGGCTGTGTCATGCTACCAGCTACACTCTGTACTATAGTGTCAGTGAGGGAAGGCGTGAGCGAGAACTGAGCTACACTAGGCTCAGACACTAGGCTCACTTCTGCCTTAGTTGCTCTTTCTTCTACGTCATCAAATAGAGTCATACTTCCTAATTGTGACACTAGACTTTCTGAATCTGAATCATAATCAGACATCTCTGTATGAGCAGGAAACAATATATCTTTAATTAATGCTCTGACAGTTTCTGCGGTGTAATTCCTGTTATACGTCACACCGAGATATTTGGCTACTCGCCAACACGTCTGAAGTTTTAATGTACTTAACTCAGACAAAGTCAGAGTATCAATTAACTGTTTCACTTTGGCATACATCACGAAAATAATTGTACTACGAGAGAGTGATTATGGGAAACTATAATCCTGATAGGAATTTTAGTGTTGGTTGTCTTAGAGCTAGAACTCATAAACAGTATTTCCATCTCCTTGGATCAAGAGACTCAGTCAGGTACATACATCCACCTGGTATGTTGTACAAGACTAAACTCAAAGTCTTCAGATTAGGAAAGTACTCAAAGTGTTTGATCATAGAGTTACTAGTATGTCAAACTGGACAATTTCTCCAACACCTTGGATCAAGAGCCTCCCGGACAGGCCCCCATTTGTTACAAAAAACGCGATTCTAAAAGCTTAGAGATCTCCAGTGAATACTAGAAAGGACTGCCCTTCTAGCATCCAGCCTGTTACTGGGTTTTCGTAACAAGTAGTCAGTATCCTTGTCCAATTATCCATTAGAATTCAGTATGATTCAATAGTGCTTCAGGATTACAACTGGTAGGCTACTAACTAGAGAAATTAAAATTTAATAAATTTATTAAGTCTAGAGGTATATTATCAAATTAAATTAAATTAATCACAGTAATCAAAATAATATCACTTCTCTCGAGTACAATATTATTGTGCTGAAAGCACATATCACATTTATAATTCTTAAGTACCGTCTGGTACATTAACATTTAATAAGATATTACAAATATGTACAAGTTTGTGTGTATGTGTGTAAGTGCTCTAAGTAGTTCGTTATGTCTCACGACTCGACTAGACTTAAACAAGTGACTGACAAAGTCCTCAAATAAACTAACTTCTTGACCGACTGGCAACCAGAACAGTCTGCTTGAACAATAAAAAGAATGCTAAGCCCAATAGCAATATAACAAGCAACTGCGACACAGAATCAGGAACAAGGAGATAATATAACGACACTAAGTAGGGACCATCTGCAGATCCTCCACAAAAGTCACAAAACTCCCATACTACTGAATCTAAGTTCAGCATAAGAAAATCCCCGACTGTGATAATACACAGAAACCAGTACAAATTAGGTGAGAAGCTACAGCTCAGGACCTGAGATGTTTCGAGTGTCTATGTGACACACAACCTCAGTACAACGTCGAAAATCACTAAGTCTATACAATGTTCTGTGAACAGAGTTCTACAGAACTAACAAGAATAATGAGACAGACAATCTGTCCAACCACCAAGAGAGTCTAGAGCAGACTGAATACTTTAGGCGAGGTGAGGACACCCCCCCCCTCGATCACGTGATAGCTCCGTGGACAACTGCAGCTCAGAAGCCGGCAGTCTAACGAGCTACAAGCGATAATTACAGTAGTTTGACAATCAAGACTTGAACTGAGCACATATTATGTTACATCCTACCTAACAAATCAAATAACAATATAACGTCAAATAACAATATAAAGCAATACATTTACGATTTAGCTATTATCGCAAATATAAGCAATATAAAATTAAATGAAAAGGTAATATACATATATATATACATAATAATCATTGTAACCCATTCAGGGGTTGCAAGAGTATAGGCTAGGTGGCCAAAGACTGCAAACCTAACTCAAGGAGAAAGATCTTGGGGTGAGTATAACACCGAGCATGTCTCCGGAAGCACACATCAATCAGATAACTGCTGCAGCATATGGGCGCCTGGCAAACCTGAGAACAGCATTCCGATACCTTAGTAAGGAATCGTTCAAGACACTGTACACCGTGTATGTCAGGCCCATACTGGAGTATGCAGCACCTGTTTGGAACCCGCACTTGATAAAGCACGTCAAGAAACTAGAGAAAGTACAAAGGTTTGCGACAAGGTTAGTTCCAGAGCTAAGGGGAATGTCCTATGAAGAAAGATTAAGGGAAATCGGCCTGACGACACTGGAGGACAGGAGGGTCAGGGGAGACATGATAACGACATATAAAATACTGCGTGGAATAGACAAGGTGGACAAAGACAGGATGTTCCAGGGAGGGGACACAGAAACAAGAGGCCACAATTGGAAGTTGAAGACACAAATGAGTCAGAGAGATAGTAGGAAGTATTTCTTCAGTCATAGAGTTGTAAGGCAGTGGAATAGCCTAGAAAATGACGTAGTGGAGGCAGGAACCATACACAGTTTTAAGACGAGGTTTGATAAAGCTCATGGAGCGGGGAGAGAGAGGGCCTAGTAGCAACCGGTGAAGAGGCGGGGCCAGGAGCTAGGACTCGACCCCTGCAACCACAAATAGGTGAGTACAAATAGGTGAGTACACACACACACACACACACACACACACACACACACACACACACACACACACACACACACACACACACACACACACATATATATATATAAGAGGTCACAATTGGAAGTTGAAGACTCAGATGAATCAAAGGGATGTTAGGAAGTATTTCTTCAGTCATAGAGTAGTCAGGCCGTGGAATAGCCTAGAAAGTGAAGTAGTGGAGGCGGGAACCATACATAGTTTTAAGGCGAGGTATGATAAAGCTCATGGGGCAGGGAGAGAGAGAACCTAGTAGCAATCAGCGAAGAGGCGGGGCCAGGAGCTATGGATCGACCCCTGCAACCACAAATAGGTGATTACAAATAGGTGATTACACACACACACACACTTTCGTGAGTCAACCTCATCCTGCTCGGGTACCAGCCTTCGTGAGCAGTGAAGCGTACATTGTCCTCTTCCCACAGGGCAGCGCATGGTGACGGAGGATCGAATCCTGGCTAGCCGCAGATATGTTAATGATTCCAGATCAATTGTTTTATGATTTAATTATTATATAGACTGCTGGTGAAGGCTGATACCAGACCAGGATGAGGTTGAAATAATATAACTTGACTGAATTGGAAAATAATAATATTAAGTGGATTATACAACAATTTAAAGAAGATAATATAAATTTTATTGTATTGGATAATAAAATATGATGAATATAATTTAGGAAACATTATCCTTAAAGTGGATAATGTAATTCTTAAAGTGAATAATACTTCATAATAAAGTGGATAACATAGTCCTTAAAAGACTTTATAAGCTTTTAGGTGTTGTTAGGTTCTAGCTGATATTATTTTTTCTTTATAACACTTTAAGTTGTCAAGAGTGTTGCTACAACTTCTTCAGTTTCTACGAGAGTCGACACATGCGTGTTGGAAGGTCTCATATTGAGTATCGTAGCTGAGTACTTAACAATTGTGAGTCCACCCATGTAGTCCACTCCTCCATCAACCACTACAGCAAGTACTTGACTCTTCCTTCAAGCCATACTCCAACAACAACGTCTCTAAGTCACTACAACAGGTAACACATCCCCTCTCTTAACTATTTCCCCAGTCACCTAACATATATATATATATATATATATATATATATATATATATATATATATATATATATATATATATATATATATATATATATATATATATATATATGTGTGTGTGTGTGTGTGTGTGTGAGCGTTAAACTCTGTGTTGTTAAGAAATTAATTTTAAATTACTAATTCTTGAGAGAGAGAGGGCAGCTGGTGGTTAATTAAGGCAGCTGGTGTTTCTGGATGGCAGTTGGTGGTTCATGTAGGTAGGTGGTGTTTCATGAAGGCAGCTGGTAATTCAGAAAGGCAGCTCTTGGTCTAGAAAGGCGGCTGATGATTCAGGAATGCAACTGGTGGTTCAGGAAGGCAGCTGGTGGTTCGGAAAGGCAGTTGTTGGTTCAGGAAGGCAGTTGGTGGTTCAGGAAGGCAGCTGTTAGTTCAGGAAGGCAGCTGGTGGTTCAGGAAGGCAGCTGGTGGTTCAGGAAGGCAGCTGATGGTTCAGAAAGGCAGTTGTTGGTTCAGGAATGCAGCTGGTGGTGCATGAATGCTGTTGGTGTTCAGGATGGAAGTCAACTGGTGGTTCAGGAAGGCAGCAATTGGTTCAGGAATACAGCAGGTAGTTCAAGAAGGCAGCAGGTAGTTCAGGAAGGCAGCAGGTGGTTCAGGATGGAAACTGATGATACAGAAAGGCAGGTGGTGGTCCTGAAATCCAGCAGTTCTTCAGGAAGGCAGCTGGTTGTTGCAGAAGGAAAATGTTGTTCCAGGGAAGCAGCTGGTTGATCAGGACGGAAGCCGGTGTTTGACGAAGGCAGCAAGTGGGACAGGAAGGCAGCTGGTGGTTCAGAAGAGCAATTGGTGGTTAAAGAAGGCAACTGGTGGTTCAAGAAGGCAGCTGGTGGTTCAGGAAGGCAGCTGGTGGTTTGGAAAGGCAGCTGGTGGTTCAAGAAGGCAGCTGGTGGTTCGTAAAGGCAGCTGGTGGTTCAGGAAAGAAGCTGATGATTCAGGAATTCAGTTCAATTATTGAAGAAGACAGCATGTAGTTCAGGAAGGCAGCAGGTGGTTCAGAAAGGCAGCAGGTGGTTCAGGAAGGCAGTAGGTGGTTCAGGAAGGCAGCAGGTGGTTCAGGAAGGCAGCAGGTGGTTCAGGAAGGCAGCAGGTGGTTCAGGAAGGCAGCTGGTGGTTCGGGAAGGCAGCTGGTGGTTCAAGAAGGCAGCTGGTGGTTCGGAAAGGCAGCTGGTGGTTCAGGAAAGAAGCTGATGTTTCAGGAATTCAGTTCAATAATTGAAGAAGACAGCATGTAGTTCAGGAAGGCAGCAGGTGGTTCAGGAAGGCAGCAGGTGGTTCAGGAAGGCAGCAGGTGGTTCAGGAAGGCAGCAGGTGGTTCAGGAAGGCAGCAGGTGGTTCAGGAAATCAGCTTGTGGTTCAGAAACGTAGGTAGCTGTTGGTTCAGAATGGCAGCATTTGTTCCAGGAAGGTAGAATATGGTTCAAAAAGGCAGAAGGCGGTTCTAGAAGGCAGGTGTTGGTTCAGAAAGGCAGCAGGTAATTCAGGAAGGCAGTATGTGGCTTAGGAAGACACTTTGGGGTTTAAAAGGTAGCAGGTGATTCAGAAAGGAAGCTGGTATTTCAGGAAGGTAGCAGGTGATTCACTAAGGCAGCAGGTGGTTCTCGAAGGCAGCTGCTGGTTCGGAAAGGTAGTCCGGGAAGGCAATTGTTCTTCAGGAAGGCAGCGTGTGGTACAGGAAGGTATATGGTGATTCAGATGGCAGCTGGCGGTTCAGATGGCAGCTAATGGTTCATATGGCAGCCAGTGGTTCAGAAAAGCAGCTGGAGATTAAAGAAGGCAGCTGGGGGTTCAGGAAGGCAGTCGTTGGTTCTGGAAGACAGTCGGTGGTTCAGAGAGGCAGATGGTTGAGGAAGGCAGCTAGCTGTTTTAAAAGTTATTAAAAATTAATTATTTACTTCAGACAAGGAGTGAAAGAGGCAGCTGGTGGTATAGGACTGCAGCTGGTGGTACAGGACGGTAGCTGGTTGTACAAGACGGCAGCTGGTGGTACAGGAGGACCAGGAAGGTGTCTGGTGTTTGAGGAAGACAGAATGAAGAGTATTCTAGCCTTCGTTACCCTTATTTCACTGCTGGCTCCCAGAACTCTTCTTATCACAGCTTACGACAGTCTCTTCACTACGGTAAATGTCACCCTGAACCAAGTCACTATATATATATTTATACATATATATATATATATATATATATATATATATATATATATATATATATATATATATATATATATATATATATATATATATATATATATAGTATTGTAACCACGAACAAGTGGTATATAAACTATAACAACACTGCGACTAGCCGGGGGATCGAGCCCGTGTTGTTTTAGCCCGCCTCATGGTGAGCGAAAATTCTCGATGCTGTAACCCACTGGTCCATACAGTCCAGTGGGTTAGGGAGTCGTAAATTTTCGCTCTCTTTGAGGCGGGTTTAAACACCACGGGTTCGACCCCCCTGCTAGTCACAGTGTTGTTATTGATATATAAATAAATAAATATGTGTGTGTGTGTATCTTAGAGTGGTCATCTCTGTGTCCCAGTTGAGTCAAATTATCACCGTCTGTGCCACAAACTTTGATAGAAAAATATTTCAAGATCACAAGGAAATATAGAGATATAGAAATGTCGTCATAGAATATACATATAATATAGACATATAGAAATTTCCTAGGGTATTAAAACCATGACCTATTTTCGTCGGTGTGTGATCCAAAAAGGTTTTTTCCCATTCTATTACATAATTCCAGCTTTACTCTACACTTCAGTCGTCAGTAGACATTTCTTGAAGTTGGTCTTAATTATATAATAACCAGCCACTCAAACTTTTGGTCATGTTACCGAGGCCTTCCACTGACCGATTCACCCCATTAAAAAAATAAGATTAGTTAACTGGCATAAGATTTTCATCTCAACTACATCAATTCCATCAATTCTGTCTACAAACCTACAATGTATGACTCGTGAAATATAGCAGTACAATTGTCTACATCTATGTTCCTTCCTTTTTAAGCTGGTTTAATTTAGACCTACCAAGTATGGCCCAGTAAGCCTACAGCAGTGCTCCTTTCTTATGTTCTATTTATATTTTAACTCTATCAACAGACCCCAGAGCTGTAGATCAACACCCAATAGAGGCGGAGGAAATACAGATTAACGTCACTGATAGGCTTAGGTGGTCAATATCGACACTCTTTGTTAAGAACCTCACTCTCAAGAACTTTAACAATGTTAAGAACCTCACTCTCAACAACTTTAACAATGTTAAGAACCTCACTCTCAACAACTTTAACAATGTTAAGAACCTCACTCTCAAGACCTTTAATTAATTTTAACAATGTTAAGAACCTCACTCTCAACAACTTTAACAATGCTAAGAACTTCACTCTCAAGACCTTTAATTAATTTTAACAATGTTAAGAACCTCACTCTCAACAACTTTAACAATGTTAAGAACCTCACTCTCAACAACTTTAACAATGTTAAGAACCTCACTCTCAAGACCTTTAATTAATTTTAACAATGTTAAGAACCTCACTCTCAACAACTTTAACAATGTTAAGAACCTCACTCTCAAGACCTTTAACAATGTTAAGAACCTCACTCTCAACAACTTTAACAATGTTAAGAACCTCACTCTCAACAACTTTAACAATGTTAAGAACCTCACTCTCAAGACTTTTAACAATGTCAACAACTTTAACAATGTTAAGAACCTCACTCTCAAGACCTTTAACAATGTTAAGAACCTCACTCTCAATAACTTGGCTGGAAACTTTTCTTAAAACTTTCTAATTTAACTAACAAGAGAAAGTAATTTTTAGGGGATTAGTTAACTCTATCAAATTTACTTAGAAACACGATAATACAACAGCGGTGAAGGTTAGAAATACATACAGAGATATTCCCATGAATTAGAAGAGAAATAAATATTCTAATTGACTAATATTATTGGCAAATTCGTCACTACAAAAACTGTCACAAATCTGAAATTTTCAGACTAACATTCTCCAGTTATTGCTCGAGTCGCGTATTATGTCAGTCCGTTAAAAAAATCAACAAATTTCGACAAACAAGTAAGACTGTGAGGCTTGCAGGGAGCAAAATATCCCATTGATAATGATCAAGAGAAGTAATTTCAACTAATCCCACGGAAACTATAAATATCCATCTTTATAATTATGTTAGTAAATTAGCAAATTTAAAACTAGAGAGACATAAATATTGTTTAATATTTCTTCCTCTTACTCGAGTGTTTAATATTGCTTAAAAACTATATCACAATTATTTTTTTGTTATAAAAAGGCCTATTATTATTGTACCCACGGAACGAGCGGTATTAATCAATAACAACGCTGCACTAGCCAAGGAGTCGAACTCATGTTGTTTTGGCCCGCCTCATGGTGAGTGAAAACGCATGACGCTTTAGACCACTAGACCACACTGTCCTTAGCAAGGGAGCATCCAGCCAAGCTAGATGTTGTACCCACCATCGAAGGACATACGGTGGTGTGGACGCCTCTAGTGGTCTAAAGGGCCATGCGTTTTCGCTCACCATGAGGCGGGCCAAAACAGCATGGGTTCGACTCCTTGGCTAGTGCAGTGTTGTTATTGATCAATACCACTCGTTCCGTGGGTACAATACTATAATACACTGCTTGTTTAGCTAGTACACAAATAGGGAGTAGAATGAAATTAGCTCAGAGGCGTCAACACCACCGTATGTCCTTCGATGGTGGGTACAACATCTAGCTTGGCTGGATGCACCATTGTTAAGAACTGTGTGGTCTAGTGGTCTAAAGCGACGTATGTTTTCTCTCACCATGAGGCGGGCCAAACAATAATTGTGATAAAGTTTAAGTAAGCACTTGAAAAAACCATGGTGATATAAAACTGTTTTAGTGATCTACAGTACTGAAAGAAAGGTGCCAGATAAACCTGTGTATATTGTGTAGTAAGACTGAGAGCCAAGGAGGGTGCCAGGTAAACCTGAGTATAGTGTATAGTAATATTGAAAGCCAAGGAGGATGCCAGTCCAGTGTGTAGTAAAACTAAGTGTCATGTTAATAGTATTATTAGAGGGGTGCCAGGTAAACCTTTGTAGTATACACTAACACTGAGAGAGGGTGCCAGGTGAACCTGTGTATCATACAGCAAGATTGGGAAGGGTGCCAGGTAAACCTGTGTAGTATACACAAAGATTGGGAAGGGTGCCAAGTAAACCTGTGTAGTATACACAAAGATTGGGAGGGTTGCCATGTAAGCCTGTGTAGTATACACCAAGATTGAGGGAGTTGCCAGGTAAACCTGTGTAGTATACACAAAGATTGGGAGGGTTGCCAGGTAAGCCTGTGCAGTATACACCAAGATTGAGAGGGTTGTCAGGTAAACCTGTGTAGTATACACTAAGACTGAGAGAGGGGTGCCAGGTAAACCTGTGTATCATGCAGCAAAATTGGGAAGGGTGCCAGGTAAACCTGTGTAATATACACCAAGAGTGAGAGGGAGTGCCAGGTATACCTGTGCAGTATACACCAAGATTGAGATGGTTGCCAGGTAAACCTGCGTAGTATACACCAAGATTGAGAGGATTGATTGGTAAACCTGTGTAGTATACACCAAAATTGAGAGGGTTGCCAAGTAAACCTGTGTAGTATACACCAAGATTGAGAGGATTGTCAGGTAAACCTGTGTAGTATACACCAAGATTGAGAGGGTTGTCAGGTAAACCTGTGTAGTATACACAAAGATTGAAAGGGGGTTGCCAGGTAAACCTGTGTAGTATACACCAACATTGAGAGGGTTGCCAGGTAAACCTGTGTAGTATACACAAAGATTGGTAGGGTTGCTAGGTAAACCTGTGTAGTGTACACAAAGATTGAGAGGGGTTGCCAGGTAAACCTGTGTAGTATACACCAAGATTGAGGGGGTTGCCAGGTAAACCTGTGTAGTGTACACAAAGATTGAGAGGGGTTGCCAGGTAAACCTGTGTAGTATACACCAAGATTGAGAGGGTTACCAGGTAAGCCTGTGTAGTATACACCTTGACTGGTCCGAACCCTTGACTGGTTACAAACGGATTCGTTGGACAATAAAGCAGACTGTAAACGGATGGGGTTGTAGGCGCCCTTATCAAACACAAACAATAAATATAAATCAGGAACATACACGGTAAGCTGTCCAATATAAAAGTACAGTTAGAAATAGAAATACAAATAGCTAGAGCTTCATTTAAGGAGCTGCAGCTGGAGGTGCTGTCCTGGGAGACAGTAATGGTGAAGCTGGAGGTGCTGTCCTGGGAGACAGTAATGGTGAAGCTGGAGATTTTGTCCAGGTAGTCGGGAATTATACGCAGGAAGGAATACATATAAATGACCTCATAGGGGACAGGAGCCGTAGTGGGAAAACAAGTGTAGTCAAAGATAAGATAAAACCAATATTGCAAACTAGAAATACCACAGGAAATAGCAAACAAGAGGACTCTGCTAGCAATAGTGAGGATATATTACCAAAAACAACTGGTGGGAGCTCCATTGTTGGTGCTAGGGAGGATAGGAATAAGACAGGTAAACATGCACAAACAGGGAATACAGTCACAGAAACCCAAGGCAAATGGAAACCAAGCCTGTGCACATACTATGCACTTGGTATCTGCAGACATGGGAAATCTGGAAAAACAGACGGGACGTGCAACTATGACCACCCTAGAAAATGCCGTGCCCATATGTCAACAGGAAAATGCAAACTCCCTTCCTGTAAGCTTTTTCACCCCGAAATGTGTACCTCTTCAGTACAGGAAAGACTGTGCTATAACTTATATTGCCAGGCACACCATCTAAAGGGGACAAAAAGATACAAAACATCCAGGCCATGGGAAAACCTGGGTAGCCACAGCCACTCAAGAGGGAGAGGTTTTTTAGTGCCAGGAAGGAAAAAAAACTGGCAGGAAATGGCAGAAATCGTACACCAAATCCAGTCATTCCTGGAGTGGAACCACAGTCGATGGCCTCCACTCCAAACCAACGTATACAGATACTAATGCCGGAAAAAAAATCCCCCCCAGTACCAACAATACCACCAGTCCGATGACATTCTTCTTTGCAAATATACAGGGTCTAAAGCCAGCAACAAACAACAAAATACCTTTCATCCGTGGACTGCTTGCAGAGGCAAAGGCAATGTTCGCGGCTTTCACTGAGACCCACATAAAGGATCACTTGGACAACGAAATATGGATCCCAGGTTACAACCTATACAGATGTGACAGAGTGAACAGGCAAAAGGGGGGGGGGGGTTGGCCTGTACATTGCAGAGTCACTTGTTTGTACAGAACTGCTTAATGCCTCAAATGATGTAGTGGAAGTTTTAGCAGTAAAGGTCGAGAACCAAAACCTAGTCATTGTGGTAGTCTACAAGCCTCCGGATGCAACATCCCAGCAATTCCAGGAACAGCTGTTAAAAATTGACCACTGTCTGGAAAATCTTCCAGCTCCTGCACCAAACATCATGCTCCTGGGGGATTTCAACTTAAGGCACCTAAAATGGAGGAATATAGCAAATAATATTGTTGCAGTAATAACACCAGGAGGCAACTCTGATGAAAACTCACACTCACACGAGCTTTTAAATCTCTGTACAAAATTCAATTTAAACCAGCAAATAATAGAGCCTACTAGACTGGAGAATACACTAGACCTCATCTTCACTAACAATGATGATCTGATAAGAAATGTCACCATATCAAAAACAATATACTCAGATCACAACATAATTGAGGTTCAGACATGTATGCGTGGAGCCCCAGACCGACATAATGAGATTAGTCACGAGGGAGCATTCACCAAATTCAACTTCAATGACAGAAACATAAAGTGGGACCAAGTAAACCAAGTCCTAACCGATATAAGCTGGGAAGATATACTAAGCAACACAGACCCCAACTTATGCCTAGAACAGATTAACTTGGTGGCACTCGATGTATGCACAAGGCTTATTCCTCTAAGAAAAAGGAGGAGTAGATGTAAAATAGAAAGAGACAGGCGCTCCCTTTACAGGCGACGGAAAAGAATAACAGAGCGGCTAAAAGAGGTCAATATATCTGAAATGCGTAGGGAGACACTGGTCAGAGAAATAGCAAGCATCGAACTTAAGCTAAAGGAATCTTATAGGAGTCAGGAATCGCGGGAAGAACTAAAAGCCATAAATGAAATCGAAAGAAACCCAAAGTATTTCTTCTCCTATGCCAAATCAAAGTCGAGAACAACGTCCAGTATTGGGCCCCTACTTAAACAAGATGGGTCCTACACAGATGACAGCAAGGAAATGAGTGAGCTACTCAAGTCCCAATATGACTCAGTTTTTAGCAAGCCGCTAACCAGACTGAGAGTCGAAGATCAAAATGAATTTTTTATGAGAGAGCCACAGAATTTGGTTAACACAAGCCTATCCGATGTTATCCTGACGCCAAATGACTTCGAACAGGCGATAAATGACATGCCCATGCACTCTGCCCCAGGGCCAGACTCATGGAACTCCGTGTTCATCAAGAACTGCAAGAAGCCCCTATCACGAGCCTTTTCCATCCTATGGAGAGGGAGCATGGACACGGGGGTCGTCCCACAGTTACTAAAAACAACAGACATAGCCCCACTCCACAAAGGGGGCAGTAAAGCAACAGCAAAGAACTACAGACCGATAGCACTAACATCCCATATCATAAAAATCTTTGAAAGGGTCCTAAGAAGCAAGATCACCACCCATCTAGAAACCCATCAGTTACACAACCCAGGGCAACATGGGTTTAGAACAGGTCGCTCCTGTCTGTCTCAACTATTGGATCACTACGACAAGGTCCTAGATGCACTAGAAGACAAAAAGAATGCAGATGTAATATATACAGACTTTGCAAAAGCCTTCGACAAGTGTGACCATGGCGTAATAGCGCACAAAATGCGTGCTAAAGGAATAACAGGAAAAGTCGGTCGATGGATCTATAATTTCCTCACTAACAGAACACAGAGAGTAGTCGTCAACAGAGTAAAGTCCGAGGCAGCTACGGTGAAAAGCTCTGTTCCACAAGGCACAGTACTCGCTCCCATCTTGTTCCTCATCCTCATATCCGACATAGACAAGGATGTCAGCCACAGCACCGTGTCTTCCTTTGCAGATGACACCCGAATCTGCATGACAGTGTCTTCCATTGCAGACACTGCAAGGCTCCAGGCGGACATCAACCAAATCTTTCAGTGGGCTGCAGAAAACAATAT
Source organism: Cherax quadricarinatus (assembly GCF_038502225.1). Taxonomy (NCBI): domain Eukaryota; kingdom Metazoa; phylum Arthropoda; class Malacostraca; order Decapoda; family Parastacidae; genus Cherax; species Cherax quadricarinatus. Next base: position 69,977 of record NW_027196289.1, on the reverse strand, counting down.
GAAGTTCAACGATGAGAAATTTCAATTACTCAGATATGGTAAACACGAGGAAATTAAATCTTCATCAGAGTACAAAACAAATTCTGGCCACAAAATAGAGCGAAACACCAACGTCAAAGACCTGGGAGTGATCATGTCGGAGGATCTCACCTTCAAGGACCATAACATTGTATCAATCGCATCTGCTAGAAAAATGACAGGATGGATAATGAGAACCTTCAAAACTAGGGAGGCCAAGCCCATGATGACACTCTTCAGGTCACTTGTTCTATCTAGGCTGGAATATTGCTGCACACTAACAGCACCTTTCAAGGCAGGTGAAATTGCTGACCTAGAAAATGTACAGAGAACCTTCACGGCGCGCATAACGGAGATAAAACACCTCAATTACTGGGAGCGCTTGAGGTTCCTAAACCTGTATTCCCTGGAACGCAGGCGGGAGAGATACATGATTATATACACCTGGAAAATCCTAGAGGGACTAGTACCGAACTTGCACACGAAAATCACTCACTACGAAAGCAAAAGACTTGGCAGACGATGCAACATCCCCCCAATGAAAAGCAGGGGTGTCACTAGCACGTTAAGAGACCATACAATAAGTGTCAGGGGCCCGAGACTGTTCAACTGCCTCCCAGCATACATAAGGGGGATTACCAACAGACCCCTGGCAGTCTTCAAGCTGGCACTGGACAAGCACCTAAAGTCGGTTCCTGACCAGCCGGGCTGTGGCTCGTACGTTGGTTTGCGTGCAGCCAGCAGCAACAGCCTGGTTGATCAGGCTCTGATCCACCAGGAGGCCTGGTCACAGACCGGGCCGCGGGGGCGTTGACCCCCGGAACTCTCTCCAGGTAAACTCCAGGTAATATTTTTTGAGAAGCCTAATTGCCCCTATTTCTTGAGAAGCCTAATTACCCCTATTTTTTGAGAAGCCTAATTGCCCCTATTTTTTGATAAGCCTAATTACCCCTATTTTTTGAGAAGCCTAATTGCCCCTATTTTTGGGAGAAGTCTAATTATCTCTATTTTGTTTGAGATACCTAATTACCCCTATTTCCAGGATATGTATTGACTAAGCATATGACTTTACCCTAAAATCTACTTTAAAAAGTTACTTTCCTAATTCGCACAATTATCTATTTCCAGCTATATCTCTCTGGCAATATAAACACAAATGCAGTATAATGTGATCCTTTATTGACTACGTTTCGCCCACACAGTGGGCTTTTTCAAGTCACAAACAGAACGTAGTTCTGTTTGTGACTTGAAAAAGCCCACTGTGTGGGCGAAACGTAGTCAATAAAGGATCATATTATACTGCATTTGTGTTTATATTGCCATTGTGTCGGTATTTTATACCATTTATTTATATCTCTCTGGGAGAAACAATGGTATATTACTCTTGCTTCTGAGAAATTTACGTTAATGGTCAATGGGCAGAATAATGATGTTATTTTGATACAATTAGAGTTTGGACAAGACTGATGAATTTGATGATCTGAGATGAATTAGACTTCTAGGAAGACTATGAAAATATCTTTTCGCGACTTGCTTTTTGACAGAATAGGCCTGAACATTTTTAGAAGTGAACTTGCTGTCATATTAGTAAAAGTTCAATTTGTTCTCCTGTAAATGTCAGTTCAACTGCCTAGTTGAACTCTGGTATACATCACCTGTATGAAGTGAAAAACTCATCTATTTGTCCTATATATCAATTCTAACTTTCTAGACACATTAGACAGAACCACAAAGGCGAATCACATCTATCCTCTATCTATCATTATTGTACTTATCATTTAAGCACATAATTCAACATCACAGTAATTGTTCTGTCAGGTAACTGTGTCTGTTACTTTCGTTCAACTTAACAGACAGTGAACAGATAGTTACTACACTTTACAAACAAACTTTAGCCATATATCTGGCTGAACCTTTCGTAATGCTATCATCAGTATTCATACACTTAAATACTGTCTCTATTCTGGAACAAATTCTCACGATACTTACAAAAATTCTTCATAACTAGCACCGACTTCAATTATTTTACAAATTTAATCAATAATATAACAAAAAATATTTTTAATGTAAATATGACTAAGTTGAATTATTTAAAAGATTAAGGGAACGAATTCATCTGCATTTTCTACGTATTGGGAAATATTAAATATGTACAGGGTTTTAAGTCCACTGTATGAATAGACTGTATAAATTAAACTTGATCCACGGAACTCAGTCCACCTGATAAACTTATAATTTATAATTTAAAAACTGCTGGAAGTAATATTACTTAAACTCTTAGGTGATACAGAAGGGAAATAGATTTGGATAGATAGACATAACATTTAGTTAGGTCTGTGGAAGACGATTACTGATAACTTATGTGATACAGAAATATATAAATAGATAGATATAACAACATTCATTTAGGACTGTATGAGAAGATGGCCCGTGGCCTGGTGGCATAACCTCTCGCTTCACAGGGTGAGTCCGGGTTCGATTCCCATTGAGGGTTGAAACATTGGGCGTGTTTCCATTCACCGGTTGTCTATGTTCACCCATCAGTATAAAATAGGCACCTGGGTGTTAGTTGACTATAGTGGATCACATCCTGGAACAAAATAGACCTAATTTGCCCAATATACTCAGCACAACAAGGGACTTTCTATATAGTAGTATGTAATTGATGTCAGCCATGGTCTGTTATAGTAGTATGTCATTGATGTCAGCTCTGGTCTGTTATAGTAGTATGTCATTGATGTCAGCTATGGTCTGTTATAGTAGTATGTCATTGATGTCAGCTATGGTCTGTTATAGTAGTATGTCATTGATGTCAGCTATGGTCTGTTATAGTAGTATGTCATTGATGTCAGCTCTGGTCTGTTATAGTAGTATGTCATTGATGTCAGCTCTGGTCTGTTATAGTAGTATGTCATTGATGTCAGCTCTGGTCTGTTATAGTAGTATGTCATTGATGTCAGCTCTGGTCTGTTATAGTAGTATGTCATTGATGTCAGCTCTGGTCTGTTATAGTAGTATGTCATTGATGTCAGCTATGGTCTGTTATAGTAGTATGTCATTGATGTCAGCTCTGGTCTGTTATAGTAGTATGTCATTGATGTCAGCTATGGTCTGTTATAGTAGTATGTTATTGATGTCAGCTCTGGTCTGTTATAGTAGTATGTCATTGATGTCAGCTCTGGTCTGTTATAGTAGTATGTCATTGATGTCAGCTCTGGTCTGTTATAGTAGTATGTCATTGATGTCAGCTCTGGTCTGTTATAGTAGTATGTCATTGATGTCAGCTCTGGTCTGTTACAGTAGTATGTCATTGATGTCAGCTCTGGTCTGTTATAGTAGTATGTCATTGATGTCAGCTATGGTCTGTTATAGTAGTATGTCATTGATGTCAGCTCTGGTCTGTTATAGTAATATGTCATTGATGTCAGCTCTGGTCTGTTATAGTAGTATGTTATTGATGTCAGCTCTTGTCTGTTATAGTAGTATGTCATTGATGTCAGCTCTGGTCTGTTATAGTAGTATGTCATTGATGTCAGCTCTGGTCTGTTATAGTAGTATGTCATTGATGTCAGCTCTGGTCTGTTATAGTAGTATGTCATTGATGTCAGCTCTGGTCTGTTATAGTAGTATGTCATTGATGTCAGCTCTGGTCTGTTATAGTAGTATGTCATTGATGTCAGCTCTGGTCTGTTATAGTAGTATGTCATTGATGTCAGCTCTGGTCTGTTATAGTAGTATGTCATTGATGTCAGCTCTGGTCTGTTATAGTAGTATGTCATTGATGTCAGCTCTGGTCTGTTATAGTAGTATGTCATTGATGTCAGCTCTGGTCTGTTATAGTAGTATGTCATTGATGTCAGCTCTGGTCTGTTATAGTAGTATGTCATTGATGTCAGCTATGGTCTGTTATAGTAGTATGTCATTGATGTCAGCTCTGGTCTGTTATAGTAGTATGTCATTGATGTCAGCTCTGGTCTGTTATAGTAGTATGTCATTGATGTCAGCTCTGGTCTGTTATAGTAGTATGTTATTGATGTCAGCTCTGGTCTGTTATAGTAGTACGTCATTGATGTCAGCTCTGGTCTGTTATAGTAGTATGTCATTGATGTCAGCTCTGGTCTGTTATAGTAGTATGTCATTGATGTCAGCTCTGGTCTGTTATAGTAGTATGTCATTGATGTCAGCTCTGGTCTGTTATAGTAGTATGTCATTGATGTCAGCTATGGTCTGTTATAGTAGTATGTCATTGATGTCAGCTCTGGTCTGTTATAGTAGTATGTCATTGATGTCAGCTCTGGTCTGTTATAGTAGTATGTCATTGATGTCAGCTCTGGTCTGTTATAGTAGTATGTCATTGATGTCAGCTATGGTCTGTTATAGTAGTATGTCATTGATGTCAGCTCTGGTCTGTTATAGTAGTATGTCATTGATGTCAGCTCTGGTCTGTTATAGTAGTATGTCATTGATGTCAGCTATGGTCTGTTATAGTAGTATGTCATTGATGTCAGCTCTGGTCTGTTATAGTAGTATGTCATTGATGTCAGCTCTGGTCTGTTATAGTAGTATGTCATTGATGTCAGCTCTGGTCTGTTATAGTAGTATGTCATTGATGTCAGCTCTGGTCTGTTATAGTAGTATGTCATTGATGTCAGCTCTGGTCTGTTATAGTAGTATGTTATTGATGTCAGCTCTGGTCTGTTATAGTAGTATGTCATTGATGTCAGCTCTGGTCTGTTATAGTAGTATGTCATTGATGTCAGCTCTAGTCTGTTATAGTAGTATGTCATTGATGTCAGCTCTGGTCTGTTATAGTAGTATGTCATTGATGTCAGCTCTGGTCTGTTATAGTAGTATGTCATTGATGTCAGCTATGGTCTGTTATAGTAGTATGTCATTGATGTCAGCTCTGGTCTGTTATAGTAGTATGTCATTGATGTCAGCTCTGGTCTGTTATAGTAGTATGTCATTGATGTCAGCTCTGGTCTGTTATAGTAGTATGTTATTGATGTCAGCTCTGGTCTGTTATAGTAGTATGTCATTGATGTCAGCTCTGGTCTGTTATAGTAGTATGTCATTGATGTCAGCTCTGGTCTGTTATAGTAGTATGTCATTGATGTCAGCTCTGGTCTGTTATAGTAGTATGTCATTGATGTCAGCTCTGGTCTGTTATAGTAGTATGTCACTGATGTCAGCTCTGGTCTGTTACAGTAGTATGTCATTGATGTCAGCTCTGGTCTGTTATAGTAGTATGTTATTGATGTCAGCTCTGGTCTGTTATAGTAGTATGTCATTGATGTCAGCTCTGGTCTGTTATAGTAGTATGTCATTGATGTCAGCTCTGGTCTGTTATAGTAGTATGTCACTGATGTCAGCTCTGGTCTGTTACAGTAGTATGTCATTGTTGTCAGCTCTGGTCTGTTACAGTAGTATGTCATTGATGTCAGCTCTGGTCTGTTATAGTAGTATGTCATTGTTGTCAGCTCTGGTCTGTTACAGTAGTATGTCATTGTTGTCAGCTCTGGTCTGTTACAGTAGTATGTCATTGTTGTCAGCTCTGGTCTGTTACAGTAGTATGTCATTGATGTCAGCTCTGGTCTGTGTACCTTGTACATGTACTTGTAGAAATAAAGATATTATTATTATTATTATTATTATTATTATTATTATTATTATTATTATTATTATTATGAAAAGATAGATATAACAACATTCAGTTGGTATCTGGGACGACTACTGAAAACTTATGTAATACTAAAGGAAATAGATACGAATAGATATATTTAATAACATTGAATTAGGCCTACATGAGACGACTACTGATAATTGATGCCTTCACAGACTGTGTCGAGTCCTGACAACTGTTACATGATGGGAACTCTGTCTATCCCTAAACCAATATTCAACAAAAATTTGGATTCCTACTGCATTCTAGTGTGCTCTCAGAACCCAGGCTGCCAGTTCGTATACCGTAATGGTGAGTATACTTTTAGAGCATATTCTTTTAGGGTATAGCTTCATATACCTTCAGTACACACTAAGATATGCTTCTTATCTTCATTATATACTCTGATATGCTCCCTGTCTTTAAAAATATACTCTAACATACTAATTATCTTTACGACATACTCTGATACTATGTACTCGAATCTACTCTCTTATACTTTAATATACTCTCTGTACTATTGTTATGACCAAGGTCATTTGGAGATTGACTTACACAGAATGTATATGTATCCATTATTATTATTGCTAAAGATTCGCTGGCATTCTCCCGGCCCGGGCCTTTCCGAGTCGTGGCCCGGCCTAGGCTCCCTGTCTTTTTTTTTATATATATATATTTTATTTAAAACTTGATGTACAATATTATATATATAGGTAGGTACATATATTAATACGTAACAATGGTACTAGTTATGAGCAATATATCAACATTGTCACTACTCAATCTACTGAATAATGGTACTAAAACTAACCTAAGACAGCCTACACTCAGCTTCCACGTACAATGCTACGCAAGTACAAAGGTTTTTATAAAATAATATAATGGTACAAACACAGTATTGCTTACACTCCTATCCCCCCCTCCCCCACCACAAGTGAAAACTGTCCAGTTTCACTTGGCTATACACAATATCAAAAACTCTTTCACTTAATTATGTATAATGAACTTATGAAAGGCATCTGTAACAATATATAAGCAAGAAACAACCCAGGCAATATCTTACACTATATATACAAGTAATACCTAAACATACCACTACTTGAAAATTATGAATGCCTCATTATTGTGACAATGTTATATTGCTCATTTTAAATTATGCACAAAATACATACATAGGTAGACACGTGTGGGTACAGGTAACAAAATCTCTACTGGCATGACTCCAGTCCAGTCATAATGGCGCTGTTCCTCCCAAACCACACCATCCACACCCTTCCTCTAAATAATCCTATGATACAATCAAAGATGTTTATATACTAACATACTTACATCCTTACAGTACATTAAGGAATAACCTTAAGGAAATATATAATCATCGGTGTTCACCATAACACCAAGACACAGTACATTAATATCAAATATTAACGTAAGTGTGTTATAACCTTATCTAACACAATGTCACCTCAACCAGGTGACAATAACAGCCAGTGATAAATATTTCTAGGAACGTTACAACAGTCACATTCAACTTAACCCTAAGCAACGTATATATATACTTTAATTGTAACCCTACCATTTCTACCGTAAATAACTAATTAAAAGAGTATTCCCCATGATGACAGTCGCATGTCCCGCTTATATGTGGACATCTTCCATCATGCAAAAAAAAGTGTCTATGAATACACATAGGGTACAGGATAAACACAGTTTACACTCAAGCTGGCCGCTGGCACAGACAGCCACAATTTTCACATGCCCTTACCCATCCTATAACACATGTGCGTTACACATCAGAAAAAGTACGTTATTCCAACACACTCGCACTCCCAGCAAATCACACACATCCTTAGCAACTGTCAACCCTAACGAGGCGACCCCGTTTCATACCCCTGACATCCCTTCCCACAGTAGCATACACCATCCTTATCCTACCCCTTCTTCCTGATTTACAAGTCTAACAAAACCCCTAACGGAAGTTCTCTGTATTCCACTGGAAAATCCCTTTCCCATCGCCGCCCATAAATATCACTGTTTCGACACAACGTTTTGTAAAACGTATCCGCTAATACTCGCCGCTTCACCTCGCTAAAACCTTTCCCCCTCATTCCCCACGATTTGTATATATAATTTACCATAATGTAGCCCACAGCCCTAATGATACTCTCATCCATACCCCCCACGTCAAGACTTAATGCCCGCAGAACAGAAATGTTTTTACCCCCTGCCCTATGCAGCACCCTGCTCAATCAACCCCTGACGCTCCCCATCCCCTCACAAAAATACGCTACATGGAACGCCGAATCCTCCCCTCCACATATTCCACAGACCCCCCTTCCCTCAACCACCCGTCTATCCAGTAAAACCACACCCGACGGTAAAATCCCATGCAAAAAAACGATACATCACTTCACGCCCACGGGGTTGTAACCTCAACCTACTGAACCTACCAAATATACTTCCCGAGTCATACATGGGGAAAATCCCCTCCACTGGTGCCACTACCCTCTCAACTAACATCCTACACAGCCTACCTATTTTTACCTTCCCCAGATCCCGAGCCAACACCAGAGCCCTCAAAACAGTTTCACACTCACGCAACTCTGCCCCAGTATACATATGTTTCAATCTACCGTGTTTCTTGACCAAACCTCCCCCCCCCACCCACACCTTCCCTCATCACCTCCCTCTTAATGAAGATGCATTTAACCCTCCACCTTAAATCCATCAAACCCAACCCCCCCCCTGACGCACAGGTAACATTACCACATCCCTTGCCAATCACAGCCCTAACCCCACAAGAATTTAAAAACTCTTCTAAGTATGTTGGCAATTACCGTCCCAGTTAAAAGGAACACGGCTGCTACGTGTAATACCTTACTATACAATAAGACGTTAATAACAATGGCACACTGCACAAGGGTCAAATGATAAGGCTGCAATGCTCCCAAGCGACCCAGAATCCTGTCTACCAACCTAATCGAGTTTTCCACATGTGCAACATCCAGATCGTCTGCATAGATAAGACCACACATTTTTAACAGTCACCCACCTCGTCACGACTGCACTACCCCACTCAACCCTCCCCGCCCAAGCTCCTAACCCAATGATCATAGACTTCTGAATTCACTCTCATACCAGTTGCACCTGCGAACATGTTGACTATCCCATCTAAGGCATCCATTGACATCCCCTCCCTAACCAGAACAGTAATATCATCTACATACCCTATTAGAACTGGCCAAACCTTCCCAACTCCACTCCCTTCTCCCTCATTAATGCACATTTGCTGCTCCAGCATTCTATAAAAGGGGTCCTGTATGCACGCAAACAATAGCTCTGACAAAGGACACCCCTGTCGAAGTCCCATACTCATTACAGTCCTCCCCACCAATCTTCCATTAATCTGTATCCTCGCCGTTGTCCCACGATATAACACATCTACCCATCCCACTATTTCTTCCCCAAAACCCTGTCCCCTAAAGATAGCTCTCAATGCTTCTCGCTCCACTCTGTCATTTGCCCCTTGCCAGTCTCGTGCAACCAAGCCCCCCTTCCCCCCTTTTGCTTCCACAAAATCCCATAGTTGCTCATGCCCCTTCACCATAGACCTCCCTGGCAACTCAAACCGAGTTTTCGATACGACCACCCCTACTACGCACTTAAACCTATTTCCTAAAATCTTAGCAAACAACTTATAATCTGCACATAACAACGATATTGCCCGGTAGTCCCTAAGTGTATGTTGCCCCTTACCCTTCGATACCAAGACTACTACAGCTGTTGCCTGCTTTTCTCCCAACTTGCCCCTCTCCTTCATTAAATTTAATAACATTACCAAAAATCCCCCATTAGCTCCCAATGCTGTTGATAGAAGTCTGCCGGTAGTCCATCGATTCCCGGCGCTTTGCCCTTTCGAATTTCACTTAAAGCCCTACATATTTCCCCCTCAGTTATTTCCCCACCCATTGCTTCGCTATCACTGTTTCCCAACCGACATATCACACTCCCACACACCTGTTCTAAATCCCCAGCTCCTACTCCTTCCCTTTTCCAATACTGCTCATACCACTTATCCGCAAACGCCCCCATCCCATCTGTGGTTTGTATAACCTGACCCACCCAATACCCACCCACTGACTCATGAACCTCCAACCATAAAACAGCCGTTACCTGCTGTCGTTTTTGCCTACACAATACCCACGACGACAGCCTATCGCCCCATAACACCTCTTCCACCCCTGCCATTACCCTCACTGCTTGGAACATCTCGTCCTGGATTTCACACAGTCTCCCCTTAATTACCATAATGTCTTCCATAGGATAAGTACCCGCCACTGCCCCCCTTACATAACAATCCTTTAACCTGTCCTCCAAATAGTTAGCAGGCCCATATTTTAAAGAACTGATTAGTTTCCCTTCTCTCATGTAATAATGCCGAATCCGTCCTTTAGCCACACCATCCCACCATGTCACTACATCCTCCACCCCTTTTACCTCCTCACTTAACCCCTCCCATAGTGTTGTAAAACCCTCCAACCCCTCCTTATCTCCTAACACACTCATATTTAACTTCCAGTATCCCCTAGAGATACCAGCTAGTGACTCCCACACCATCCAGTGATCTGAAAAAGCTACTTCTATCGCACTGACAAACTTTGACAAAACCCCTTGAGATATGTACAACCTATCTAACCTATCCCCATAACTCCTTCTTACGAAAGTATGCTCTGCCTCCCACGCCCCCCCCCACCTACCACATCCCTCAACTGAACATCCACCACGAGAGTTCGTTAGGCTGCCATGTGTCCCACCCCTTGTGGTTCCGCATCAGCCTTCCTAATAACACAATTCCAGTCCCCACCAACGATGGCCAGCGCAGGTAAACCACGTAAGGAGAAAACTAGGTCATCACATACAAAATCCCGCTTTACTTTCACATCGTTTTCCGTTGGCGCATACACACTTACAAAGGTTACCCTCTGCCCCATCCACCAACCATCCACAAGCAAAACCCTCTCCCCTCCCCCCTCACTTCGTATCAACACAAATGGGCTCGCCTCCTTTATCAATAAACCCACACCACCTTTCAGAGGTGCAGATGGCAGAGTCATTACCTTAAACCCTGCTACCTCTAGCACTCTTCCCTCCCTGAAATTATGTTACTGTAGAAACACTACATCCACTCTATATTTGCACAGAAGCATACAAAAACATTCCCTCTTCACATTATTACACAGTCCATTCACATTCACAGTCATGCGCATAAGGCCTTCTTAAAATTTCCAACCCTTCATCTTCTCCTTCCCAGGGCCTCCTGCCCCAGGGCCAACACACGATTTCACACCATCCACCCTGCCCTCCTTCTTTCGATGCCTCTTATCCTGGCTACCTCGAGAATATTCGTCCTTCCTCCCAGACCTCTGCGCCGGCATCAGGACATCGTCTGAGTCTGACGCCGCCGCTCTCTTCCTCATGATGCCCTCCACTGCCATGTTGTCTTCCGAGGATTTCTCACAATGAACCTCAACCTCTACCATTTCATGTTGCACAGAACACGGCGACACCTCCCTGTGCCTGCTAATCTCCTCCTTCCTTCCTATGCATGTCCCGACACTCTTTTCTTGCAACTCAGAGACATTCTCCCGTACAGAGACGTCATCCTCCCCAGGCAGAGCCAAAGTTTTCAAAACCTCGTCCAGCTCTTCCTCCAGCGCCATCACCTCCTACTGCACAAGCACTTCCGCCCCTGTCACCGGCAAAGTGGCCATTTCTGGCTCGACACAACTTATGGCAGGCCCATCATTCACAACAAGGGTATCTTCAACTATATCACTACACAGACGTCCACTCCCTCGTTTGCCAATGGTGCTCTCCACGACGGCTTCTACACCTCTAACTGGTGCTCCACCAGTCTGTGCCATCCCCCTCCTCTGTTGCATACACGTCGCCGCCATGTGATCATACTCCCCACACAACCTGCATGTACATCGTTGCCCAGCATAAGACACAAGAATCTGGGTCCGGGACTCCTTCATCACAGCATAAGATGGGACTGGATGCCTCAGAGTCATTTTGAGGGAGAACATACCCTCCGGACGTTCCATGTATTCACCTGCCGCCCACTTGACTCTGAGGCACCCGCTTCTGTCTTACGTTGTGATGAAGGAGTTCCAGACCCAGATTCTTGTGTCTTATGCTGGGCAACGACGTACGTGCAGGTTGTGTGGAGAGTATGATCACATGGCGGCGACATGTGTGCAACAAAGGAGGGGGATGATGCAGACTGGTGGAGCACCAGTTACAGGTGTGGATGCCGTTGTGGAGAGCCCCACGGGAAACGAGAGAGTGGACGTCTGTAGAGTGATATAGTTGAAGATACCCTTGCGTAGGCAAAAACAACGACAGCAGGCAATGGCTATTCTATGGTTGGAGGTTCATGAGTTGGTGGGTGGGTATAGGGTGGGTCAGCTTATACAAACTACAGATGGGATGGGGGCGTTTGCAGATAAGTGATGTGAGCAGTATTGGCAAGAGGAAGGGGTAGGAGCTGGGAATTTAGAACAGGTATTGAAATTGAAATTTTTTGATATGCCTAATGGGTTCAATAACAGTGATGAGAAGCTGCAGATGGAAGCTGAATATGGGACTGAAATGCACAAAGAACTTAGCTGCGCTCAGGAATCGATGTTACCAACTGTTTTTCTGTATCAGCATTGAAGCTTAGTGAGGGGTTTTGTTGGCAAAGGTGTAAATTTGATGACTGAGATGTAGGCAAATGAAACAGCAGCTTGACTATCAAGTGAGGCATGCGCTTGAGGACTACTGAGCTGTATCGAACCTTGTTATCAAATGAATTATAAGTTGTTACCTAAAATTTTGAAATATGTTTAAGAAAGTGTGTGTGTGAAACAGTCATATTGAACTCAGTTTGGGGTGCCTGAAAGAGGAGTGTCTATGTGGTGTGGAGGAAGCATGAAGTTACTATAAGATTTGGCGAGTGGAAGGAAGGAAGGGGGGGCTTGAGCACTTTATGCAACACGGAATCTGTTGTGGGAGTGGAAGGCGCTGACCAGCTACTGAGGACGAGGTGCGGCGAAATGGTGAGATCGGTGAGTACGACTGCTATCGTGGGAAATGGCCGAGGAGGTACGGAGCAATGGAAGGTGGTGGCGGAAGATTGTAATGAAGTTGTCGACAAGAGAGGTGTCCTTTGTCGAGCGTGACTGCGTGCATGGTTTGCTAGAGTGCTGGGCCTGTGTGAAGGGGAGAGAATGAAGTTGAAGGTTGGCCATTCCCTGTAAGGCTATGTGAAAATGACTACTACTATTCTGGTTGAAAATGAACACTAGATGGGGGCTAGCATGCTGCATAGAGATGCAGTGGTATGAGTAATTCAGAAAGAATCCATGGTCATGAGGTTAGAGAGCTTTAGCAGTAATTCAGTGGAGTAGTGTAGTCGTGACAGAACAGTGTTTTATTAAGAATTTTGTGGTCTTACTCATTTAAATCTGGATGTTTGTACGTAATGAAAAACTCAATTGGAAGTATTGGGTACAGATACACAGGTTGCTTGGGAGTTAACTGCACTCATTGACGCTTATGGAAGTGCATTGATAACGCCTTGTGTATAGTGGAAGTATATTTTATGGCAGCCATGTTCTCTTGCTGGGACGGCAATTTGCGAACATACTTAGAAGGTTTTTAGAATTCTTGCGTGAGGTTCAGACAAGTCCAACTAAAGGGATGTGTGTGTTACCTGTGCGCCAAAAGGGAAGTTTGATAGTTTAAGGTGGAGGGTCAAATGTTTCTTCGTGAAGTGAGAAAAATGAGGTGGTAGAGTCACAGTAGTGAAACAACCTCTGAGGTAGAAGGCACGTGAGCTCAGGCTGTTTTGAGCTCTGGCAGATCTGAAAGCTGCTAGGCCAAACTTGTAACAGATGACCAGACAGGAGAGGCTCCAGTGGCACACCTCGAAGAATTTTCCCCGTATGACTGAGGCTGTCTGGTGTCAGAGGATGAACCACATCCCCTGTGAGCGTGAAAATGACCTGTGTTTGCATGGGGCCCCTGTTTTATGGGATGAACAGGTGATGAGGGGGTGAGTTATGTGAACAGGAAGAGATTCGCAGCATTCCACGATAGTGTATTTATGTGAGAGATTCAGGAGGCGTCGGGAGGCAATTGGCTCAGTGTGCTACGCCAGACTACTGGCAAGGCATTTCTGATGCTGTTTTGTGTGACTGAAGGCAATAATAGTGAGCTGTGGCGTATGGTAGACCTGCATATCGTGCTGTGGGGAGGGTAGCGAGGTGGCGGAAGCGTCATTGTAGTAGGAGGTAGGAAGGGAGGCCTTTTCAGTGAATGAAGAACTTTACAGGGTTTGATGGGCTGTAATTCGAAGGAGAGAAACAGGGTCAGAGATGGTGTGTGCTACTGAAAGAGATTGTCAGGGAATAGCTGGTCCCCTCGCGACAGTTGCTAAGATGTCATTGTGGTGATTGCGAGTGTGTTGGAATGCTGCTGCACTGAAGTGTAAGAAGTATTATCACTGGCAGTTATTGTCACCTGGTTGAGGTGACATTGTGTTATATCCTTATCTAACACACTTTGCTTAATTTTTGATATTCAGTGTAATGTGTCTTGGTGTTATTGTGAACACCAATGATTATATATTTACTTAAGGTTATTCCTTAATGTATTGTAAGGATGTATGTAAGCATGTTAGTATATACACATCTTTGATTGTATCATAGGGTATTTAGAGGAAGGGTGTGGATGGTGTGGTTTGGGAGGAACAGCGCCATTATGATTGGACTGGAGTCATGCCAGTAGAGATTTTGTTACCTGTAACCACACGTGTCTACCTATATATGTATTTTGTGCATAATTTAAAATAAACATTGTAACATTGTGACAATAATGAGGCATTTATACCTATTTTCAAGTAGTGGTATGTTTAGGTATTGTATATATAATGTAAGATATTGCCTGGGTTAGTTCTTGCTTATGTATTGTTACAGATGTTTTTCATAAGTTCATCATACATGATTAAGTGAACGGTTTTTTTGATAGTGTGTATAGCCAAGTGAAACTGGACAGTTTTCACTTGTGGGAGGGGAGGAGTGTAAGCAATACTGTGTTTGTACCATTATGTTATTTTATAAAAACCTTTGCTTGCGTGGCATTGTGTGCACGTGGAAGCTGAGTGTAGGCTGTCTTAGGTTGATTTAGTACCATTGACCAGTAAGATTAAGTAGTGACAATGTTAATTTATTATATAACTAGTACCATTGTTATATATATTTTTCTATTTTTTTTTATATTTTTATTTAAAACATTGAACAAATTCAAGGATATATAGGAGTATAACAAAAGTAAAAACTACACTGGATATTAACAATAACCTCTATTACACAATCCCAGTACAGAAAATAAACACTATAGATAATGGCCATATTACAACCAGATACACAACCCACAACCTATCCTACAAACCCCTCCTTTTACAATGATGTGTGAGTGCAGACACACAGCTAACACTTCTCCCAAAAAAAAATATTTACATTCTCCGTTCTAGAAACACTACCATTAAGCATCCTAATTTAGGGTCCTCTGACCTCATCAAAAACTTAATGATGTTACCAATAGTTAGTGGTGCCTTCCTCCTTAAACCTGCACGCATCACTTCCCTCTTAATGAAAATACATTTCACGTTCTTTCTCAAGTCCAACAAACCCAACCCTCCCTTATACCGGCAATGTCACTGCCTCTCTTCACAGCCAGTTTGCCTGAACCCACAGAGAATTTTGAACACCGTTCTAAGAATATAGATAGCCGTTTCTGTTAACGTAACACTGTAAACAATCAGACTTTACTATATAGTAGTACATTGATGACAATTGCTCGTTGTCTAAGGGTTAAATGGTGAGGTCGCAGCATTCCCAAACATCGCTGCAACTGTTCCACATTCTTATTCGAATTATTGACCCTTGCAGCACTCAGGTCAGCCTCATATATGACACCACAGATTTTTAGACTACCAGCCTGACGCTGCACGACATCATATCTCCATTCTAATCTCCCTGCCCACTCTCCCAGCCCCATTATCATTGACTTCTCCAGATTTACCTTCATCCCAGTAGCTCTCCCAAACATGTGTACAACTTCCTCTAAAACTCCTAACAGTATCTCCTCACACAGCAGAATAGTTGTATTGTCAACATAGCCCGCCAAGCCAGGCTAAGGCTTCTGCACACCATCTACCAACCCCATTCCTTAGACAATCCTCGACCATCCTATAAAAAAGATCCTGAATGCATGCAAACAAAAGCTGTGATACTGGACAACCCTGCCGAAGACCCCACTCCATGTTGACTCCCTCCCACACACCCATTGATTTGCACCCTTACCTTTGCTCCTGAGTACAACGTATCCACCCACCACTGACTGCCCATGAAACCCCTGTCTGAAATATCTGCAAGCCCTCTTTCCCACCCTGTCATAAGTCACTTGCCAATCAATGCCAACAACACCCCTCTGCCTCCTTCCATGTCACTCCAAGAACCCTTTACAGTCCCGTGGCCCTCCTTCCATTGGCCTGCAACAACCCAAACTGAGACTCAAACACCACCCTCCCAACAACACATTTAGAGCCTATTCCCAAGAATTTTCATGAACAAGCTTATAATTAGCACAAAAAGCAGCAGAAATGGCTCAGTAATCCCAAAGGGTATATAGCACTACACTATGGTTACTAACACCACCACTTCTTTGCCTGCGATTCTCATCTTACCTCCGTCTTTCATGGAAATTCATTAACATACAAAACCTTAGCAGACCCAGTGTTGTGCATAAAATTCCTTGGTAAACCATCTATAGGCACCTTTCCTTCCTCATGTCCACCAAGGGACTCTCTATATTTCTAATCCTCAATGACCCCACAATTGCCTCGATCCTCTCCCAGTTTGCATGGCACATACCTTCACCTGCCCAAGGAACCTCGCCATCCACGACTACTACTCCCCTTCTCCTCAAATATCTCTCCTGCACAGGCACTCATCCCCGTTGTTTCCTGTAATACCTGACCCTCTCGATAAACCCCACGAGAAAATGACTTGCAATCCTGGTATTTTAGTTGTTTTGTTGTCATACCTTCTGTCCTCGCCTTTACAAGCCGATGGCTTGTCACTTTGAAATGCTTTGTCCAGCCAGCATGCTTGTACCGCTGCAAAACACTCTTTGCCGCAAATCAGCACATCCTATCCTTCAACATTTGTTTTTCCTCCGTGGGGTACACCCCGCCACCGCCCACCCCGCATAACAATCCGTAATCTACATTCCTAAATATGACAAACCATACATAATTGATTAATGCTCTTGCCCTCCCTCACATAAAATTGACGTATTCTTACAGTAGCCACTATCCTACCATCATCTCTTTGAGTGCTTCCTGCACAGGTATTCCCAAAGCTAACATGACCTTCCACTCCCTCGCCATCCCCCAAAACCATCGTATTCAGTTTTCAATAGCTTCCCTGCCTACGAGCCAAATCTTCCCACCTCACCTCCACTATTACCACCCTATGATCAGAAGACACCATCTCAATAGTTTTAAAAGACTCTACCAAAACCCTCTGAGATAAATATATCCTGTCCAAATGAACCACATATCCCCGCCTTATAAAAGTATGTTCCACCTCCGACAGACCTCTCCCAAAAGCATCACATAACTGAAGATCTCTAAACAGGCCCCCCAAAACTGAGGAAAAATATCCCACTCCTCTGGGTTCCACATCTGCCCTCTTAACTACACAATTCCAATCCCCCACCCCACAATCGCCACAGACGGTAACGTGTGTAGGAAGTACACAAGTTCCGCACAAAATCCGTCTTTACTTTCACGTCACTTTCTGCTGGGGCATACACACACACAAATGCCACTTTCTCGCATCCACCATCCTTTCCTGTGCAATACAAATGGGCTCGCCTCCCTGATCAACACACCCACTCCTCCTTTTAAATGCTCAGACGACAACACATAAGCCTGGTACCCAGGCACCACTTATTCACGACCAAGTCTAAAATTGTGTTCCTGCACAAAAGCCACGTCAACCTTGCATCTATTCGAAAACATCTGGAAGCACTCACGTTTTACACCATCACACAGACCATTAATATTTATCTGACCATTCCCCTCGGCATTGCCTTTGCCAAGTACTCCACCCTCCTTCCCAACCATCCCCCCCCCTTCTGTTGTGGCCCTCTCTTAGAGTCACTCTGGGTACCATAACCCCATGACTTTTTCCCTGGCCCTTGCGCCGGCGTCAGAACATCGTCCGAATCTGATGCGCCCGCCCTTTTCCTCGTTGCTCCCTCAGTCTCCATATCTGTGTCCTGGGAGTCCTCACAATGGACTTGCACCTCTGTCACCCTTAATTCGCCTCCGTGTCCTTCCATGGAACTCGCACTGTCCATCACAGGTGCCACCTGGTCCTCCCTCATCCCGCACACACCTCCATCCGCCCCAATCCCAGGTTCCTGCTCGCTGCGACTCTCCATCTCCATAGACTATAGCATAGCCTGTATCACCGTCGCCAACTCCTCCTCGATAGCTTTCACTTCTGTGCCCACTTGCACCTCCTCACTCGACAACTGTACTGTCAATGGGCTGGGCGATTCATGGCTCACCACGTCCCCTTCCGATTCCACAGGAGGACCCACCACCTCTTCACTCCTCATGCAACCACACCCTCCTCCTTGCCTCCGTTCTTCCTCAGGCATCGTTTTCTCATGCGCAGGTGCTCCGCCTCTTGCTGGCCCAGGAGCCATATTCTGCTTGCCACAATCTGCCGCCATATGGTCATATTCGCCACACAGTCGGCACGTACGCCTCTGCCCAACATACGCCACCATTACCTGGGTTTTAAACTCCTCGAGATATACATACGAGGGTATAGGATGTCACACCATCATCTTGAGATTGAAAGTAGCCTCAGGAAATCCTGCATAAGCTCCTTTTACCCATTTTCCAGGTTGGGCTAGATGTACAGTCCCATATCTTTCGAAAACACTTCTGATGTCTGCTTCATCAGCCTCAAAAGGCACGTTGCGGAGCTTGACCCACGAATAATGTCTTGATACATCTGCCAACCTGACCCTCACTGCTGGTGTTACGTTAATGCTGACATCTTGGTAACGATCCACCAACGCCTCATACACTTGAACTGTTAGCACTTTCACGAATATTCTATAAACACCATTTAGTGCCACTCCATATAAATCCTCGTCTCTGATGCCGTATGTCCCTCTTACAATTTTGGGCAATAACACCTCGACTGATGTAGGCGTTAAAGCCCAACTAATGAGCTCAATGCCCACAGAATTCACTCTCTGGTGCACTGTGAAGGCTTACTCAGCCCTGTAACAACTTCAGTCAGTATTACTAAGGCTGGCTCCTCCTCAGGAAAATTAATGAATAGAAAAAGAACTAAAACTGACAAATATAAACACTTTATTATTTTGGAAATATGAAATATAAAACACTTAAATATGAAATACTGATCCTACATGAAAGAAAATGAAAAATTAAAAATATAAATGATATCTGAATTCAACGCCAAAAACTTGGGTATCTGGTGTTGGTGACACTGCGTATTGTTGCAATAGAAGCCGTTGCTGATGATGTGGGGGGGGGTCGCAGTTGTTGGTGACAACCCACTGGCTCGTTCTAGTGGCCGTAATTAATCTTTCCCGATGACAGGAGATCAGGTTCTTGACTGCTGTAATGATGAGGGGTTATGTCCTGATTCTTCATACAAGTGCACAGGCAAGTAAATCCAATATGGGACGTCTCCAGGACGTTAGTCCATCTCCTTCAGTTTTTCTCGTTGATTGACAGGTGACCCTCTCTGTCATCCAAGCTGAAAAGATAGACAGGTTACCCACTGCTTAAATAATCACTCTCCATGATAAGTACAATACCTAAAAGACGTGGTGATTATTACAACAGTCAACTTAGAGCAAGGCTGAAAAGACTAAGTTTATTATTGGTCCAAAGTGAAGCTTTCAACCAATAAATCCACTAGAATACAAGGCAGGCATGTACTTACAGTAGTGTTGGGAGCTGTGAGTCGAGTGATTTACTGTTTGACCAGAGCCCTATTCTATTCTATTCTATTTGATTCCCCGGTATGGTATCCCGGCCCGGGTCTCTTCCAGTTTGGTGACCCGGCATTGGCTCCCCGGGTAGGGAAGTGTCGTTTATCTTTTCTTGCACATGCGCGGCAGTTCTTCAGCGGGAAGGGGGGGGGGTACCTCACCGGCTCTATGGCCAGATGATGTACCAAATGTTAGTGTGCACTAACGGCGGCTGGTGTACAGTGCAATGAAGGCCCAAAGCAGGCCCTCGCAGCAACTTCAGTGGGGGGCGGAAGACGTGCAATGACTGGAAGTAAGGTTTCCAAGTCCCTGTCAGCTAAGTACACAAGATGTGCTGCCTCATCCTCTCGGGCCTGCCCCACTGGGGTCATTGGGAAGTGTCTACGGCGAAGGGGCATCGTAGCCGGGCAGTCTAACAGGTAGTGCACCAAGGGCTTCGGAACCATTCGGTCACAATGGGCACAGAGCTCCTCTCGTGCCCGTTCAACAATCCGCGCAGTGGTGGGATACCCTAAGCGTAGGCGGTGGATATGCACCCTCAGTTCTCTGGACTGTGTTCGAATACTTGGAGGGGGCACCCTGTGGGTTGCCCTGATATACCAGCGGAGGCTCCGTGAATCCCCAGGGTCAGGAAGTGGGCGCCTGGCTGCACCGGCAGCCCACAGTACAATCTGGCTGAGGCTGATGGAGATTGCAGCACGTGGCTGTGCCTCGAGGGTTGCAGTCCTAGCAGCCTCATCTGCAGCATCATTGCCAGGGATACCCACATGGCTCGGGATCCAGTTGATGGTAGCCCTGCGACCCTGGGCCATGAGAGTCTGCAGGTCACCCCGGATGGATGTGATTAAGTGTATGTTGTCCTTTGGCTCTCTGTGCATAAGCGCTTGGATCGCTGCCTTGGAATCAACGTGGATGATGGGGGGATGCTGATGGTCTGCAAGAGCATGCTGCAGAGCTTGTTGGATGGCAAAGAGTTCAGCCTGGAGGATGGTGCAATGGTCTGGGAGGCGCCAACCTGCTGTCAGATTGCTGTGGAATATCCCAGCAGCTGTGCGGCCTGCCACTGGGTCTCTGGAGCCATCGGTGTAATATGGCACACACCCTGGGCCTTCCGCACCCACAATGCTAGCCGAGGCAAGTCGTTGCAGAATGTCCTGGGTGCAATGCCTCTTGCTGTCTGGTAGGGTTGTCCAGTGCACCGCAAACAGCTCTGGTGCCCAAGGGGGTGGCACCGTGTAGTTCGCTGCCAGTCTGTCGCAGCCTCCCGCCTGGAGCAATGTCATGGGCAGGAGCTTCCGTGTGGCATCTGCTACCGACCACATCCATCGGCGGCCGGGATGCAGTGGAATGACCTGTCCCTGGCGGACCCGTAAATCTCTCATCAGTTTGTCAGCCCCTGGGAGTCGGAGATACTTTGCGATCCTCTTGGCAGCTACCAGTTGGATCCTGTCTTCAAGAGGCTGTAGCTGCACCTCAAGGTTCAGAGCCACTGCATTGGCCCACCTAGGAGCCCCCAGCATGGCCCGTACAGCTGTGTTCTGGATGACACAGAGGGATTTGATGTTTGTGGGTCTGGCGTGAACCAGAGCAAGTGCCCCATAGTCAACGAGGGAGCGTATTGCCTGGATGTAGAACAACCTCATGACCTCGAGGCTGGCCCCAACCCTAGGGTTGGCCATGGCACTCAATGCCCTGACCCTCTGCAGAGCCCTCTCTTTAATGTGGTGCACATGTTTCTGGAAGGTGAGGTGCCTGTCAATGTAGATGCCAAGGTACCTATAACTGTGAACCCACTCCAGGTCGATGCCCAGGACCCGCAGCCTCTGACTGGGTACCCTGGTGCGAAGGATCATGGCTTTGGATTTTGCCGCAGATATCTTGAGCCCCAAGTGACGGCAAGTGGAAGCCAGCAGATCGAGGTCCTCCTGGGCACGCTGCAAAAGCCGGCGCTTCCTAGGTACGACAAGTGCCAGGTCATCGGCATAGCTGAGGAGGAAGGTGCCTCTGGAGAAAGGCAGGCACACCAGCTGGTGCATCAGTACATTGAACAGGGTGGGACTAAGCACCCCGCCCTGTGGAGTGCCGTTGTCCAGGGTCTTGAGAGAAGAGGCATGCCCCTGGAAGCGTACCCGGGCCCGCCTGTCCTGGAGATAGGAACGAAGCCATGAAAGCAGCCTGCCTTTAACCCCCCTGCGGGCCAAGAGTGAGAGGATGGCAGGTGCACTGGCTAGCTCAAAAGCTTTCTCGAGGTCAAGAAAGACAACAATGTGGGCTTGGGCGTCCGACCCAATGCCGGCCAGTAGAGTGGTAAGGCTTTCGAAAGTGCCCACTCCTCTGGTGAAGCCATAGAGGTGTTTATGAGGAGGGCCAAGCTTCCACCTCAGGCGCTCCAACACCATCCTTTCAGACACCTTCGAGATGCAACTGGTGAGGGAGATGGGTCTCACACTGCCAGGATCCCCAGGCTTAGGAATCGGTATGATGTCAGCCTCCTTCCATACGACAGGGAGTTTGCCAGCTCGCCAAGTCCGGTTGACGACCCCCAGGACAGCTGAATGTCCAGAATGGCCAGACCGAGTGATCATGCCATAGGTGATACCATCATGCCCCGGTGCAGTGTCCCGATGAGATGTGAAGGCTGCCTGGAGCTCCTGGTCGGTGAAGTCTTCATCCGTGACGTCCTTAGCCTGGCATGCCGCTTGGATCACCATCATCCTTCTAGGAAGGAGGGTGGCTTGGAGGTCCTGGAGATCCTGAGGCAGTTGAGCCATGGCCGCTCTGGAGGTGAAAAGGTCCACCAGACGTTCTGCCTCCGTTGCGGGGTCTGGGTGCAACCGAGCCACACTGCGACACTGCCCAGTGGCCAATCGTAACTTGGTCCAAATCTCAGATAAGGTGGAGGAGTAGCTGAAGGAGGCACACCACTCGAACCATTTAGCCTGCCGGACCCTGTGTGAGACATGGCGTGCATGCCGCACCACTTCCCTGAGCAGACGCATGGACTCAACCGTGGGATTACGCCTGTGCATCTTGCGTACGACATTGATGCGGTGGTTCTGCTCCCTGATGTCCTCATTGTAAAACCACGAGTCACGTTTATATGACCCTCCACCTGTAATCTTAGGTATGGCTGCCTCCGCTGCACATGTGAAGGCCACCTGCAAGCTTTGAGCCGCCTCATCTGGGTCTTCCGGAAGAGGAGACTCTGCCCACCAGCGCTCAATGACCTCCTGGAAGCACTGCCAGTCGGCCTTTTTTAGATTCCATCTGGGGGTAGGTGTGGGGAGCGGGCACCGCTGGACCATCAGCGTGGTGACCACTGCAAAGTGATCACTGGTGAGACGGGGGTGGACCTCCCATCTCGCACTCGAGAGCAACTGCCTAGAGATGAGTGTGACGTCCAAGCGGCCACCATAGTGATGGGTTGGCTCACCATTATTGAGGAGGGCGATCTCAGGGACCTCCTCCAGCACAGCCGCAAGGTGCCTCCCAGCTGCGTTGGTAGGAGAGACAGAAGAAAGTATTGGGTGGTGGGCATTGACATCCCCAGCCACAACAAGACCCTCCCGTGGGGCGAGTGCTGCCACCTCTGAAATGTCAAGGGTGTACCGAGAGCTTCTGTAAATGTTGTAAACCATGAGAGGTCCATCTGGCAGGTGTAAGGTGACAGCCTGAACCTCCACGCCCTCCCCACAGTTGATGGAGTCCTTGGAGATTGAATGAGGGATAGTGGTCCTGACATAGATCTCCGTGTCCCTGTCAGTCCCTTCCAAGCGCTGAAGATAGGCCGAGAATCCCGGAATACGTGGATGCATTTGATGTGATGAATTGGTAAGTGTCTCCTGGAACAGGAAGACATCAACCTCATCCTGAACTGCAGCTTCAATCACTAAATGAATTTTCCACTACAGCCCACAAATGTTCCACTGGAGGATCTTCAAGGGCCGCAGAGGTGGCCCTCTGATTCCATCTCTGCCTGAGACTCGTTGTCCGTTGTTGGCGACTCCGGGGCCTCCTCCATCACAGACTGGAAGGACTCCTGGATGATGGCTTGAAGTTCCATTGAGTCTTTCCTGTCCAGTAGGACCACGCCCAGCATCCATGACAGGAGCTGTCTGCAGGCGCCCCTGTCCTCTGCCGACGGCAGCAGGCGACAGAGGAGCGCTGAGATGACCCCGATGGTTTTCTTCAGTCGATCTGGAAATGATTCGACCATTACCTCTGCAGGCATTGAGCTGGACGACCCGTCGGGTCAGGGCTGGGACACTGGGTATGTCTGGGTGGCTGTCGACACTGCAGCAGCATTAGCTGGGTGCACCCTGGGCCCGGCCTGAGTGGCCATGGGCTTCCGGGTCTCCCGGCAGGGAACCTCTGCCTGACTCTGGCCACTCACATTAGGGGCCTGCCCTTGGGAAGAGGCCTGCTGGCGGTATGGCAAGGAATGTTGGTGCCCAGCTGGGACCTGCTGGGCAGTGTGCCTGGCCTGTGGCCACCTTGCCACCTGACCCCGCAGTTGACCGCGCTGCTGCAAACCAGTGCCTGCCCCCTGATGCCACCGCTGGAAGCCCAGTGCTGGGAACTCGCTGGTATTGCCCACCTGCGGTATCCGGGGAACCATGGTTGGAGCCCATACTGACTGTTGCTGGGCGGTTCCAAGGCTGGGTGGCGTCGGGGCTGTCGGCTCGTTCCGATGACGAACCTGCTACCAGTGCTGCATCGTCACAGGACAGCTCCGGTTCCAGGCATGGTGCCTCTTTGAGCAGTTGGCACACTTGGGCTCTGGCCGAAGGGTTTCGCCAGTTGGCTGTTTGAGAATTGCAATGCAGTCCTTCAAGTCGTGTGCCTTGCTGCACACACCACACTTCTTCAGCTGGCAGGTGGCTGCAATATGATTGAACCCCTGACAGTTGAAGCATTGTACTGGGCCTGACAGGTATGGTCGGGTCTTGAATCTTCCCCAGACCCCAAGGTCCAGGTGCGTGGGAAGTGGACCTTTGTGGTGGATCAGCACCTGGTTGGTGGGCACCTTGTTCACTGTTGCAGTGAGTCGCTTTGCCTTGACAATATTGGGCACTTCCAAAATGGGGTCCAGTGGGAGTGGCACAGGGACGTGTTAGAGCATCCCCTTGTACACCTCCGAAGCAACCAGTTCCACCATGCTGGGATGGGTCACAACCAGCCCCTTCAACTCCTTGTAAGAGTCTTCGTCCGAGAAATGACCAGAACCTTGTTCCTGGGAGTGAACTCGCAGTGGAACTTGAGGTGGTGTAGATCTTCCAGATACCTTACAAACCTGTAGTTGGGAACCTTAAATTTGTTGAAGGCCCTGGTTGCTTGTGCCCGACCTGAGCGGGAATTCCTCCTTCCACGTGGAGTCAGCCAGTCCCCGTCCACTGTGGAGGCCGGCGCAACTGGTGTAGGGACCTGGGATGGCTCCATCCTTGCCACTTGAGGAGCTACATCCTCCTGGCTTCCTTCCACGACCCCTATGGCCATCTGGGGGTGCAAGTCTCCTTGGGTAGGGGCTGCCGACGGACCTAGTGGCAGATTTGTAGATACAGTAGTCTCCACTGCATCCTTGGCCTTCTTGTTGGGGGCTCCCACCTGCCCCAAGTCGTCCTCCAGCTCGTCCACGCATTCCAATGAACGTTTAGGTCACTCTCATGGATCTGTCATGGTGACTGTAGGTGTGGGGACAGAGCCAGCAGCAGAGCTGCTGCCTGTGACCTCACAACCGCCCACACTGGGTGCAGAGCTGTGAGGCTCAGAGCCCCAGTCGGGGCCCGTAGCCACCCTCTCGTGGCTCACTGCTCTGAAGCACTGAACACAGTCCAAGGATCACCAGGAACGACGCTAATCTGTGCGTAAACTAACACAGATTTGCGAACACAACACACACTGTTTTCTAATCTTCGTCCAGTCGATAATCCTTATGAATCTCCAGTCCAGTTTTGATCACGGAGGTGTCCCTTACAAGGGTTAGGCATGGTGTCGATGAAATAAAAAAATAATTTATTATTATTAAAGATTAGCCGGTATTCTCCCGGCCCGGGCCTTTTCCAAGTGGTGGCCCGGCCTTGGCTCCCTCTTTAGGGAGTGTCTGAGACCTAAGTCTCCCATGGGAGGAGGCACAAGTACCTCCTCATCTTTGGGACCAACTGTCCCCAGGCCTAGCCACAAGCTAGGCCTCTCTGGTCTGCCATCCCCGCCCCAAGGGGGCAAATGGGAATGACAGTCTTATGAGCTAAAGGCTCGGGCTCAGGCACCTACCCTACCCTAGAAAGGTTAGGCATGGCGTCGATCTAAAAAAAAATAAAAAAATATATATATATATATACTAGGGGTTTCTTTAATATTAGCTAAATTAAAGATTCCACTAGTTTATATGTATTATTACGATTTTACCAGGGTATGATGTGTAAATATATATTTATGTATTTTTAGTAATGTGTTAAGTAGGTAGGTAACAGCTGGCTAAGAGCTTCAACAAGGTATGTCCTGGGAGGGTAGTTTAGTCTGGTCTACCCTCACCCCTTTGACGAATAGACGTCATGAAGGGGTTAACTGTGTTAATTCAGTTTGCTCTCTCTGCCGACTCAGTGAGCATTGGCTAAGCAATACCTCTAGTACTCCGCCTTATACTCGCTTGGATAGATAATTGTGTTGTAGAAACTCCTGAACCGGCTGGAGGTACATTCTAAAGTGAAGTCTGCGGACAGTTATATACGGTTACCTTCAGTATTACGATGTTACGACCTGTGTCATATTTAGAACTTTAAGTGATATTTACCTTATGTCAGTGTGTTACTCAGTGAAAGTGTTTCTTCTCAATGTATATACTCACGTTCAAGAATGTGTCATTAATGAGGAAGCTGTCCTATTCCTCTGATCATTAACAAGTGTAGTGACCATAATGACAGTCTCTGGAAGGGGTCTATGATGTTCATTCTATTTAAGTGTTTTCTTATGTGAATGAAAGTTTCTGACGAAGTGATATTTAATAGATATTTATGAATATCTAAGAACTATTTAAGCTTCTAAATAAAAAGAAACAAGAAAAGACTGAGTAACTACTATTTGTGCCTTACATTTCTGAGTTTAAAAGTCTCTTTTCATTCTATGAAGTGTTTTGTAACAGAGTGAACTAACCAGGCTAAAGATTAAGATTCGAACCGTAACAATTATATACTAGGTTATAGTCCCTATCTTCAGTAAATACTCCGATACATTCCCTATCTGGTATATATTCTGATATACTACTTATCTTAACTATATGCTATGTTGTCAAGAGTAGTGTTCAACTCTGTTGTGAACAGTGGTGTTCAACTCTGTTGTGAACAGTGGTGTTCAACTCTGTCGTGAACAGTGGTGTTCAACTCTGTCGTGAACAGTGGTGTTCAGCTCTGTCGTGAACAGTGGTGTTCAGCTCTGTCGTGAACAGTGGTGTTCAGCTCTGTCGTGAACAGTGGTGTTCAGCTCTGTCGTGAACAGTGGTGTTCAGCTCTGTCGTGAACAGTGGTGTTCAGCTCTGTCGTGAACAGTGGTGTTCAGCTCTGTCGTGAACAGTGGTGTTCAGCTCTGTCGTGAACAGTGGTGTTCAGCTCTGTCGTGAACAGTGGTGTTCAGCTCTGTCGTGAACAGTGGTGTTCAGCTCTGTCGTGAACAGTGGTGTTCAGCTCTGTCGTGAACAGTGGTGTTCAGCTCTGTCGTGAACAGTGGTGTTCAGCTCTGTCGTGAACAGTGGTGTTCAGCTCTGTCGTGAACAGTGGTGTTCAGCTCTGTCGTGAACAGTGGTGTTCAGCTCTGTCGTGAACAGTGGTGTTCAGCTCTGTCGTGAACAGTGGTGTTCAGCTCTGTCGTGAACAGTGGTGTTCAGCTCTGTCGTGAACAGTGGTGTTCAGCTCTGTCGTGAACAGTGGTGTTCAGCTCTGTCGTGAACAGTGGTGTTCAGCTCTGTCGTGAACAGTGGTGTTCAGCTCTGTCGTGAACAGTGGTGTTCAGCTCTGTCGTGAACAGTGGTGTTCAGCTCTGTCGTGAACAGTGGTGTTCAGCTCTGTCGTGAACAGTGGTGTTCAGCTCTGTCGTGAACAGTGGTGTTCAGCTCTGTCGTGAACAGTGGTGTTCATGGAGGGTACCAAGGGAAGGAGAAAGTCAGAAAGTAGTTCTTGGGGGTTATGAAAGGATGCAGAAAGTTAGAAAGTACTTGTAACGGGAGTTTATGAAAGGAAGGAGAAAGTTATTACTTGTAACTTGATATTATAGGTAATTGGTGGTTCATGGTAGCGGGGAGTAATGATAATGCTTTGGAGGCTTCTTTATTTGTGAGACAGTGGGTACACAGGCCATGTGTTTGTGTGGCCATGGCCCTCCCGGGCCATGGCCAGCAAGGGAGAGAGGAGTAGGCCTTGTTGACTGAGTGAAGGCCGCTGAGAGAGTGAGAGGCAGGTCTGGGCATACTGAAGTGGCATAGGCCTATAGGTGGCGTCACGAGCAGGATGCAAAATATGAACTCAGCTGGCAGACAGCATAGGCTGTCTATGCAGACGGTACAGGCTATCTACATTCGCTAGGCCATGCACCCCCATGATCGCCCCTGACCATGACTGGCTGTAAAAAAGAACTGTCTCTCTCTCGCCGGAACAAGGCACAGAACACAAAGTAAAAACAAATATATACATACATGGACATGAGAAAAAAAAACTTCCTATGGGAAGTGAAGAAAAAAACAGGTGGGGTGTACTAAACTTCGTGGTCATAGGCAGTGAGCGTAGATGGGGATCACTGCACGCCTTCCTGCGTCTGGACGGATACTGCAACATAGGAGACATCGCTGCAGCTGAGCTGTGACGTAACAGAGTACGGTCTCCTCACGAACGGTGATGCAGCCAGTGTAGGAGTTGCTGCAGGTTTCACTCAACCTGGGCCACAACTTGCTGGTGCTCTCGAATGAGGCATCGTCGGTAATCGGCCACTGGCAGGACTTCTGGCAAGCGACTCAGGACATTTCTCAACTGGTACTGTCGCTGGGGGCTCTCACTGCTGGCAAGCATGGACTGTGGCAGAGACGACTCGGCGAAACATCTGGGAGTCGTAACATCATACACTGTACTGCAGTGAGCGGACTAGCAGTCAAAGTGACATCATCTTTGTGCAGGCTACTCACTGAAGCTATGACACAAGGCTGATACAGTGCCTGCCGTCAGGGTCTAACTGCGGCTTGACGAGTGTCATTCTCTCGGCAGTTGGAGTTACAGCAGAGGTTAGTTTAAGCATCCCCAGACTTGTTTCTATACATTATAACTGCACTCTGGCAGCTCACTTCACTCAGTCAACAGGTCTACTCAGTCTCTCCCTCACTGGGCATGGCCCTCCCGGGCTATTGGCACAAATGCACGGCCAGTGTACCTACTATCTTGCAAATAAAGTAAGAAGCCTCTGAAGCCTTACCATTACTCCCCGCTACCAAGAACCACCAATTAACTCATAATAAATGGAGTTTATGAAAAGACAGAGAAAGTTAGAAAGTGGTTATCAAAGGAATGGGAAAATTAGAAAGTAATTATCCTTGGATGATATCAAGGAACATAAGAAAGAAGAAAAACTGCAACATGCCTACTGACCCATGCAAAGCAGGTCCATGTCTTTCCCCTCCCCCCCAGATTAGCCCAATGACCCACCTAGTCAGGTCACTTTCACTTAAAGGAGCAAGGCATCAGACCTAGTAGCACAAGCTAGTCAGGTCTAACTCACACCCACCCACACCCAGTCATGTATTTACCTAACCTATTTTTAAAACTACACAACGTTTTAGTCTTAACTGTACTCGGGAGTTTGTTCCACTCATCCACAACTCTATTACCAAACCAGTGCTTTCCTATATCCTTCCTGAATCTGAATTTTTCCAACTTGAAACCATTGCTGCGAGTTCTGTGTTGGCGGGAAATTTTCAGTACGCTATTTACATCCCCCTTATTTATTCCTGCTTTCCTTATATACACCTCGATCATATCCCCCCTAATTGTACACCTTTTGAGAGGGTACAGATTCAGTCCATCCTCACAGGGAAGATTTCTGATATATAGGATCAGCTTTGTCATCCTCATCTGTACGTTTTCCGGAGCATTTATATCCATTCTGTAATATGGTGACCAGAACTAAGCAGCATAGTCTAAATAAGGCCTAACCAAGGATATACAGAATTGAACAACCTGAGGACTTCTATTATTTATACTTCTAGATATGAAGCCAAGGATTCTGTTAGCTTTATTGTGAACATTAATGCACTGTTGTCTTGGTTTTAGATTATTGTTAACCAGAACTCCTAAATCCTTTTTGCAATCAGTATTAAGATCTACATTATTTAGTTTACATGTGGCATGGTTATTTTCCTGTCCAACATTTAGAACTATGCATTTGTCTATATTAAACTGCATCTGCCCTTCTTAGACCTGTCGGTCTCCTTCCTCAGACATAACCTAATTACCCCCCAATCCCCCCTTTTCCTTTCCTCCTCCTCCTCCTCCCCACCCCTCCCTTTTGCCCTTCCTTTTTTGGCCTTTGGGATTTTTCCCACAGGCACACTAGTTCATAGGTAGGGGGAAGAGTACCGGGGTCCATCCCATTCCGTTGAGGTTCTTGGCGGTGGCGTAGTTTGCCGTGGAATCTGGATCGCCTGGGGGTGTCCCGATCCCTCTCCGGTATCCCGGAGAGTGGCTTTGGGTGTCTTTCGGGCGACGGGTGTATCTCTGGAAGCCACCTTTCGGATTCTGGGGGTGGTGGCCGAAGGAGGTATGCTTTGTGGCAGATATCCGGCCGCCCTCTCTTTTGTCCACCGAGGTAGCTCGGCAGATGTGAGGTTGCTATCCCGGATTGCTGGTTTACTGGCATGAAGGGTAGGGTATGGCACGGGTTCTATGCTGCATCTGCGCTACTTGCGGTGCTGAGGTCCTCTTGGGCACGGAGAGAGATTCCTGGC
Organism: Cherax quadricarinatus; assembly: GCF_038502225.1. Lineage (NCBI taxonomy): Eukaryota > Metazoa > Arthropoda > Malacostraca > Decapoda > Parastacidae > Cherax > Cherax quadricarinatus. Next base: position 39,165 of record NW_027196289.1, on the reverse strand, counting down.
CCTTTCATTCCTCCTAGGAACTATCCCTCCCCGGTCCCCCCCCTTTTTTATTCTTTTTTTATTTTTATTTTATTTTATTTTATTTTTTTTTTTCTTAAAATCAAAAACAAAGAAGTAACCTAACCATGGAGTCCCCAATCCATGACTCCGCTACCCCAGGGCCCCTTATTGTTACCGCACCCCATTCTGACCTCGCCTCATCTTTTGGCCACTCTTTGGACATTCCTAAGGCCCCTGTACCTCCTGCTGGTGCTGTTTCCTCACCTGCTTCAGGTATCGGGGCTTCCACTAACTCCTTCGATTTGTCTGACCTCTGCTCTCCTTTGACTATGCTCCCGGCTTCTCCCTCTATGGTGTGGTGATTTTCGAATCGCCAGCCCGTCCCACGTCGGACCGACTCTGGTCCCACTTCTAAACGCCAACGACAATCTCCTGATGATGTTACTTCGTTACCTTCCCATTCTACTCGGAAAAGACCGACACGTCATGCACTCCCTCTCCACACTCAGTTTCGGACCACACAATGGACTAAATTCTTTACTTTAAGACCGACTTCTTCTACTGCCTATCTTTCCGACCATAGTATTGGCAAAGCGCTCCTACGCCACGTTGGTAGAGATATTTCCTTTCATGCTCTTAAGAGTGGTACATGCATCATCACAGTCCAGAATTCTACCCAAGCTCATGATCTTTCTCTTCTTTCACATATCGATACTATTCCTATCACTATCGAAAAACATCATTCCCTCAATTCTTGTAGTGGTACTGTTATTCTGCCCCATACCATAGTCCAACAGAATTTCCAGACATGTGGCAATGACATTCTCGAACAGCTGGAACTCCAAGATCTCCCAATTCTCAAGGTAGACACTTATGTTCTTCCTGCCTGCAGGCGAAGATGATACCCTTGCAATGTGGCTCATTTAACTTTTGACAGCTGTGAACTCCCATCCTCTGTTTATGTAGCAGGACATCGGTTACAAGTTTGGAAGGTGATCCCTACACCGCAACAGTGTAGGAATTGCTGGCGATTTGGCCACCCAGCAAAATATTGCAGATCTATAGCCGAATGCCCAGTCTGTGGTGCCGATGACCATTCTAATACATCTTGCAGTCGAACTCCCTCTTGCCTTAATTGTCATGAGGCTCACCCTTCGTACTCTCGCCGTTGCCAGGTCTACTTAAATGAGCGGGAAATTCGTTGCCTCAAAGAGGCAGAAGGTCTCCCTTATGCTATGGCAGTTTCTCATCTCCGCCTCCAAGGGAGACTGCCCCGTGTTTCTTATTCTCGTGTTTCAAAGCGTCCCCCCACTTCTGGGGTCACATCTTCTGCAGCCTCCTCTGCGGTTGCCAGTCCCATAGTCACTCCTGTATCTAATTCTTTTGCTGTCCTGGGCTCAGACGTCCCTACTTCAACTCCTCAGTCTGTCCTCACTTCTTCGTGTTCTCCCTCACAAACTCCGGTATCGACAAGACCTCGTACGACACCTCCTCCCACTCGTCCCTCTATTCTCAGAGGTCCAACAAATCTTCTTAAACCCCTCCTTCCCTTCATCCACCTCAACATTTTACCTTCCCGGTCTCTGTACCTGGGTCTTCCCTTTCACTGGCTCCATTACAAGTGTGGAGGTTCATCCTCCTCCTCGTACTGTGCCTTCCTCCCCTGTCCGCTCCCAAGTTTCTTCCTCTTCTGCCACCTCCCAGGTTTCTGCCTCTTCTGTCCCCTCCCACACTTCTACAGTTCCCTCCAGCCTTTCGCCCTCCCCCCACCTTGGTACAGTCCATTACAGCTCCGATCTTTACTCAAACTCCTCCTCCTTCCATCTCCAATATTGTCTCCCATACGATGTCTCTGAACTCCGAAACACTTGAAGCAATCTCTGAATATATTGCAGAGACCAAACCATCAATGGACACTGATCCACCCTCTGTTCCTTCTCTTTCCTCTTCTCCATCTGCGCAACTCCTTTCTTCACAACGCACCGTTCCTTCGCTACTTGAACGTTTTCCTTTGCCACCGCATGTGGACTTTTCTAACCCCTCTAGTCCATAGGTACCCTTACCTGCAGATTTCAGGTATCTTTATCATTGCCAATCATGGCCTATTTACAGTGGAATATTTGCGGCCTCAGGGGTAATCGGGGTGAGCTTCAGATGTTGCTCTCCCAGTTTTCCCCTGTTGGTGTTTGCTTACAGGAACCAAAATTACACTCTGCCGTTATCTATCCCATCTCAGGCTATAATTTATTGTATTCTTCAGATCCTTTTCCTGATGGGACCTTTAATGAAAGTGCCCTTCTTCTACGCACTGATATTCCATACCATCAGCTATTTGTTCGTACTTCGCTGCATTACACAGCAGCCCGTATCCACTTGCATAGGTGGTATACACTCTGTTCTTTGTATCTCTCTCCTTCTCGGGCATTATCTATCCCAGATATTGCCTTTCTTGTTTCGTCATTACCGCCACCACTTCTGTTACTTGGCGATTTTAATGCCCATCATTTCCTCTGGGGGGTCTCACTGTGATTCCCGTGGCATTCAGTTAGAGGCTTTTCTTGCTACCCACCCCCTCCATGTTTTAAATACAGGTACTCACACCCATTTTGATCCTCGGACTCATACTCTCTCTTGCATCGATCTCTCAGTCTGCTCTTCCTCCGCCGCATTAGACTTCACCTGGTCTGTTCTCCCGGATTTACATGACAGCGATCATTTCCCAATCATTCTTACTTCCCCTTCATATTCACCACCTCTTCGTAACCCACGCTGGCAATTTGATCAGGCAAATTGGAACCTTTACTCACAACTAACTGTTTTTAGTGAGGTTCCTTCTTCGTCCTCCATTGATGAGCTTTTACACCTCTTCTCGTCCTCCGTTTTAACCGCAGCTTCTCATTCTATACCCCAAACTTCGGGCAGGCATTCTCAGAAATGCGTGCCTTGGTGGTCTCCTGCTTGTGCTCGTGCAGTACGTTTGAAACGCCCTGCGTGGGGCAGGTACCGGTACAAGAGAACCACGGAGAGGCTTTTTGATTTTAAGCAGAAGCATGCAATCGCTCGCCATATCATCAGTGACGCTAAATGCACTTGCTGGCGAGATTGTCTCCACCATCACCTCTGCTTCCTCTATGAGTGCAGTCTGGAAAAAAGTACGAAAACTGAGTGGTAAATATTCTCCTGACCCGGCTCCTGTTCTGCGGGTTGCCGGTGTTGATATAGCAAACCCACTAGATGTTGCCAATGAAATTGGCAATCATCTGGTCCATATTTCTCAGGGGCTCCATCTATGCCCCTCGTTTCTTTCCTCAAAGTCTGCCAGAGAGTTAGCACCCTTGGACTTTTCTTCTCTCAGAGAAGAACAGTATAATGTGCCTTTTACACTTCAGGAACTGGAGGCAACACTCTCAGCTTGCCGATCATCGGCAGCTGGGCCCGACGACATTCATATTCGTATGCTACAACATTTACATCAGTCAGCCCTTGCAGTCCTATTACGCCTTTTCAATCTTATTTGGTCACAAGGAGTTCTTCCACAGCTGTGGAAATCTGCCATTGTTCTCCCTTTCCGCAAACCGGGTACTACGGGACATGAAGCCTCCCACTATCGTCCCATTGCTCTTACCAGTGCAGTTTGCAAAGTGATGGAATGCCTGGTAAATAGACGTTTAGTGTGGTATTTAGAGACGCACAACAGTCTCTCCACTCGTCAATATGGCTTTCGTAAGGGCCGTTCTACCATAGACCCCTTACTATGCTTGGATACATGTGTTCGTAATGCTTTTGCGAATAACCACTCGGTTATTGCCATATTTTTTAACCTTGAGAATGCATATGACACAACTTGGAGGTATAATATTTTGGCCCAAGCCCACTCCTTAGGCCTTTCGAGGCAATCTACCATCCTTCCTTAAGAACTTTTTAACTGACATACATTTCCGTTTTCGGGTTAATAATGTGTCACTCTGTTGATGGCTTCGCTATTGCCTGTGCAGGCGCTGACTGTCACCTCATTACAGTTTCTCTCCAGCATGCGGTCGACCGTGTTTCCAATTGGGCCACCACACATGGGTTTAAATTTTCTCAAGGGCCGAGAAAAACTAATTTTGGGTGTGATTTACAGGGCCCCAAATCTTGATAGGGAGTGCAGTAAACTTCTATGGTACGAAATTCGTAAGGCATCTACATACGAAAATGTGCTAATGGGAGATTTCAACTATAGACAGATTGACTGGAGCAATTTGACAGGAAATTTAGAGTCAGGTGACTTTCTTGATACGATCCAGGATTGTTTTTTAAAACAGTTTGTAACAGAGCCAACTAGGGGAAATAACCTCCTTGACTTGGTTCTTGCCAGTAGGGAAACACTAATTAATAATCTTGAGGTTAATGACGAGCTTGGGGAAAGTGATCACAAATCACTCAGTTTTAATATATCATGGAATTCCCCTAATAATGGCAATCAAGTCTCTGTCCCTGACTGCCGCTTGGCTAATTTCATAGGACTGAAAAATTACTTAGGTGGGCTGATCTGGAATGACCTGACTAAGGGTCAGGTAGGTGGTGATGGATGCCGATATGACGCTTTCCAGGGCATAGTTCTAGCTGCTCAGTCAAATTATGTTCCAAATAGGGAAATCAGATCAAACAAAAATGATCCTAAATGGATGAACAATAGATTAAAATATCTAATTGGTCAAAAGAGAGGCATATATAGGCAAATCAAAAGAGGAGAGGGGCAATTAAGAAATCGATATATTCAGTTAAAGAGAGAAATAAAAAAAGAAATTAGAAAAGCAAAAAGAGATTATGAGGTTAAAGTTGCAAGAGATTCGAAGACTAACCCAAAAGGATTCTTTCAGGTATACAGAAGTAAGATCAGGGACAAGATAGGCCCACTCAAAAGTTCCTCGGGTCAGCTCACTGACAGTGATAAGGAAATGTGTAGAAGTTTTAACACATACTTCCTCTCAGTTTTTACACAGGAGGATACCAGCGATATTCCAGAAATGATAAATTATGTGGAACAGGACGATAATAAACTGTGCACGATTAGGGTCACAAGTGACATGGTCCTTAGGCAAATAGATAAATTAAAACCTAACAAATCCCCAGGCCCTGATGAACTGTATGCAAGGGTTCTAAAGGAATGTAAAGAGGAGCTTAGCAAACCTTTGGCTAATCTTTTCAACATATCACTACAAACTGGCATGGTGCCAGATAAGTGGAAAATGGCAAATGTGATACCTATTTTCAAAGCAGGTGACAGGTCCTTAGCTTCGAACTATAGACCAATAAGCCTAACCTCCATAGTGGGAAAATTTATGGAATCAATAATTGCCGAGGCAGTTCGTAGCCACCTTGAAAAGCATAAATTAATCAACGAATCTCAGCATGGTTTTACAAAGGGGCGTTCCTGCCTTACGAATTTATTAACTTTTTTCACTAAGGTATTTGAGGAGGTAGATCATGGTAATGAATATGATATTGTGTATATGGACTTCAGTAAGGCTTTTGACAGGGTCCCACATCAGAGACTATTGAGGAAAATTAAGGCACATGGAATAGGAGGAGAAATTTTTTCCTGGATAGAGGCATGGTTGACAAATAGGCAGCAGAGAGTTTGCATAAATGGGGAGAAATCAGAGTGGGGAAGCGTCACGAGCGGTGTTCCACAGGGGTCAGTGTTGGGCCCCCTGCTGTTCACAATATACATAAACGACATAGATGAGGGCATAAAGAGCGACATCAGCAAGTTTGCCGATGACACCAAAATAGGCCGTCGAATTCATTCTGACGAGGACATTAGAGCACTCCAGGAAGATTTGAGTAGACTGATGCAGTGGTCGGAGAGGTGGCAGATGCAGTTTAATATAGACAAATGCAAAGTTCTAAATGTTGGACAGGACAATAACCATGCCACATATAAACTAAATAATGTAGATCTTAATATTACGGATTGCGAAAAAGATTTAGGAGTTCTGGTTAGCAGTAATCTGAAACCAAGACAACAGTGCATAAGTGTTCGCAATAAAGCTAATAGAATCCTTGGCTTCATATCAAGAAGCATAAATAATAGGAGTCCTCAGGTTGTTCTTCAACTCTATACATCCTTGGTTAGGCCTCATTTAGATTATGCTGCACAGTTTTGGTCACCGTATTACAGAATGGATATAAATGCTCTGGAAAATGTACAAAGGAGGATGACAAAGTTGATCCCATGTATCAGAAACCTTCCCTATGAGGATAGACTAAGGGCCCTGAATCTGCACTCTCTAGAAAGACGTAGAATTAGGGGGGATATGATTGAGGTGTATAAATGGAAGACAGGAATAAATAAAGGGGATGTAAATAGTGTGCTGAAAATATCTAGCCTAGACAGGACTCGCAGCAATGGTTTTAAGTTAGAAAAATTCAGATTCAGGAAGGATATAGGAAAGTACTGGTTTGGTAATAGAGTTGTGGATGAGTGGAACAAACTCCCAAGTACAGTTATAGAGGCCAGAACGTTGTGTAGCTTTAAAAATAGGTTGGATAAATACATGAGTGGGTGTGGGTGGGTGTGAGTTGGACCTGATTAGCTTGTGCTACCAGGACGGTTGCCGTGTTCCTCCCTTAAGTCAAGGTGACCTGACCTGACTAGGTTGGGTGCATTGGCTTAAGCCGGTAGGAGACTTGGACCTGCCTCGCATGGGCCAGTAGGCCTGCTGCAGTGTTCCTTCGTTCTTATGTTCTTCCGTATTGCATCTATGCCTGTGTCATCATTTGTGGTTGTCTCAGACTCCCTTAGTGCTTTACAGGCTATACAGAAATTTGATACACCTCATCCCTTAGTCCTCCGTATCCAAATTTGGCTATGCCGCATCTCTACCAAGCATAAAGATATTGTTTTTTGTTGGGTCCCTGGTCATGTTGACGTACAGGGCAATGAACAGGCAGACACTGCTACGCGGTCAGCAGTACATGACCTACCAGTTTCATATAGAGGTGTTCCATTTACGGACTATTTTGCTGCAATATCTTCCCACCTTCACACCCGTTGGCAACAACGTTGGTCTACTCTACTCGGTAACAAAGTTCAATCTATTAAACCGAGTATAGGTTACTGGCCGTCTTCTTGTCACCAGTGCCGAGGTTGGGAGACTACTCTCTCCCGTCTCCGCATTGGCCATACTCGTCTTACTCATGGATATCTCATGGAGAGGTGCCCTGCTCCTCTCTGTGAGAATTGTCAGGTTCCATTATCGGTCAGCCACATTCTGTAAGACTGCCCACTTTATCAACGAGCACGCAGAATTTACCTCCAACGTCGTCTTCGCTCCGCTGCTCTCTCTTTACCTTCCCTTCTCGCTGATGGACCCACCTTTCAACCGGTCTCTCTAATTGACTTTTTAACAACTGACTTCACAAACTCTGATGATACCTTCAGCCCTTTCTACCTCGATCTCTTGCTACCCTCTACCCTGCACTATCCCCTGCCCTGCTGTTTTCTGTAACCCTTCCCCCTTCTGCCGCCCAATACCCTCGCTTCCTTTCCTACCCTGCAGTGCTGCACAGCCCTTGTGGCTTAGCACTTCTTTTTGATTATAATAATCTGCCCTTCTCCGACCATTGCATCAGTCTATTCAAATGATCCTGGAGTGCTCTAGTGTCCTCATTAGAATGAACTGGACGGCCTATTTTGGTGTCATCAGCAAATTTGCTTATGTCGCTATTTATTCCTTCATCTGTGTCGTTTAGGTAAACTGTGAACAACAAGGGACCCAACACTGACCCTCGCAGAACACCGCTTGTGACGTGCCCCCATTCTGATTTCTCCCCATTTATGCAAACTCTCTGCTGCCTACTTGTCAGCCATGCCTCTATCCAGGAAAATTTTTCTCCTATTCCGTGTGCCTTAAGATTCCTCAATAGCCTCTGAAGTGGAACTCTATCGAAAGCCTTACTGAAGTCCATATACACAATATCATATTCATTACCATGATCTATCTCCTCAAACACCTTAGTGAAAAAAGTTAGTGAATTCGTAAGACTAGAACGCCCTTTTGTAAAACCGTGTTGAGATTCGTTAATCAATTTATGCCTGTCAAGATGGATACGAATTGCTTCGGCAATTATTGATTCCATAAATTTTCCCACTATAGAGGTAAGGCTTATTGGTCTATAGTTCGAAGCTAAGGACCTGTCACCTGCCTTGTAAATAGGTATTACACTTGCCATTTTCCACTTATCAGGCACTATGCCAGTTTGTAGTGACATGTTAAAAAGATTAACCAAAGGTATGCTAAGTTTCTCTTTACATTCCTTTAACACCCTTGCAAACAGTTCATCAGGACCTGGGGATTTGTTAGGTTTTAGTTTCTCTATTTGTCTGAGGACCATGTCACTAGTTACCGCAATAGTGAAAAGTATTGATAATTGTATTTATAATTGTAAAGAGAAAGTAGGAAAGTATTTGTAGGAGAAGCAGCGCTGTATAGCCCTTGTGGCTTAGCGGTTCTTTTTGATTATAATAATAATAATTTGTAGGAGAAAGTTGGAAAGTACTCATACAGAGAGGTTATGGAGAGAAGGAGAAAGTTTGAAAGTACTTGTATCTGGAGATTATCAAGGCGAGAGAAAGAAAGCTGTTGTACCCGGTGGGTAGCAGAGGAGAAAGTTACAAAGCCGTTGTATCTGGAAGGAAAAGTTAGGAAGCGCTTAAACTGGAGATATAAGTAGCAACAAATACTTTCTAACATTCTCCCTTCAGATACAACTACTTTCTAACTTTTCCCTCCAGGTTCAACTACTTTCCAACTTTCTCCCTGCAGGTTCAACTACTTTCCAACTTTCTCCCTGCAGGTTCAACTACTTTCCAACTTTCTCCCTGCAGGTTCAACTACTTTCCAACTTTCTCCCTCCAGGTTCAAGTACTTTCTAATTTTCTCCCTGCATGTTCAACTACTTTCCAACTTTCTCCCTCCAGGTTCAACTACTTTCTAACTTTCTCCAGGTTCAACCACTTTCTAACTTTTTCCCTCCAGGTTCAACTACTTTTTAACTTTCTCCCTCCAGGTTTAACTACTTTCTAACTTTCTGCAGGTTCAACTTGCGTTCTTTACAATCGTCAGTTCTGGGCCAAGGGAGACAACACTGACGTGCATGGCTGGAAGACACCCGTGTGGACCGATGTATCTGTCAATTGCCTGGGTATCAATTCAGGTCCCACTGCCTCGGGTTACCCGGGCTGGGGAAACTTGGTAAGTACCATCAACCATTACCTCTGGTTTATTAAAACACACCTGATGGTAAGTTGATTACCATCATCCCCCCCATGATGGTAAGTTGATTACCATAATCCCCCCATGATGGTAAGTTGATTACCATCATCCCCCCCATGATGGTAAGTTGATTACCATCATCCCCCCCATGATGGTAAGTTGATTACCATCATCCCCCCCATGATGGTAAGTTGATTACCATCATCCCCCCCATGATGGTAAGTTGATTACCATCATCCCCCCCATGATGGTAAGTTGATTACCATCATCCCCCCATGATGGTAAGTTGATTACCATCATCCCCCCCATGATGGTAAGTTGATTACCATCATCCCCCCCATGATGGTAAGTTGATTACCATCATCCCCCCCATGATGGTAAGTTGATTACCATCATCCCCCCCATGATGGTAAGTTGATTACCATCATCCCCCCATGATGGTAAGTTGATTACCATCATCCCCCCCATGATGGTAAGTTGATTACCATCATCCCCCCCATGATGGTAAGTTGATTACCATCATCCCCCCATGATGGTAAGTTGATTACCATCATCCCCCCCATGATGGTAAGTTGATTACCATCATCCCCCCCATGATGGTAAGTTGATTACCATCATCCCCCCCATGATGGTAAGTTGATTACCATCATCCCCCCCATGATGGTAAGTTGATTACCATCATCCCCCCCATGATTGTAAGTTGATTACCATCATCCCCCCCAAGATGGTAAGTTGATTACCATCATCCCCCCCATGATGGTAAGTTGATTACCATCATCCCCCCCATGATGGTAAGTTGATTACCATCATCCCCCCCATGGTGGTAAGTTGATTACCATCATCCCCCCATGATGGTAAGTTGATTACCATCATCCCCCCATGATGGTAAGTTGATTACCATCATCCCCCCCATGATTGTAAGTTGATTACCATCATCCCCCCCATGATGGTAAGTTGATTACCATCATCCCCCCCATGATGGTAAGTTGATTACCATCATCCCCCCCATGATGGTAAGTTGATTACCATCATCCCTCCCATGATGGTAAGTTGATTACCATCATCCCTCCCATGATGGTAAGTTGATTATCATCATCCCCCCATGATGGTAAGTTGATTACCATCATCCCCCCCATGATGGTAAGTTGATTACCATCATCCCCCCCATGATGGTAAGTTGATTACCATCATCCCCCCATGATGGTAAGTTGATTACCATCATCCCCCCCATGATGGTAAGTTGATTACCATCATCCCCCCCATGATGGTAAGTTGATTACCATCATCCCCCCCATGATGGTAAGTTGATTACCATCATCCCCCCCATGATGGTAAGTTGATTACCATCATCCCCCCCATGATGGTAAGTTGATTACCATCATCCCCCCCATGATGGTAAGTTGATTACCATCATCCCCCCATGATGGTAAGTTGATTACCATCATCCCCCCATGATGGTAAGTTGATTACCATCATCCCCCCATGATAAGTTGATTACCATCATCCCTCCCATGATGGTAAGTTGATTACCATCATCCCTCCCATGATGGTAAGTTGATTACCATCATCCCTCCCATGATGGTAAGTTGATTACCATCATCCCTCCCATGATGGTAAGTTGATTACCATCATCCCTCCATGATGGTAAGTTGATTACCATCATCCCTCCATGATGGTAAGTTGATTACCATCATCCCTCCCATGATGGTAAGTTGATTACCATCATCCCTCCATGATGGTAAGTTGATTACCATCATCCCCCCATGATGGTAAGTTGATTACCATCATCCCCCCCATGATGGTAAGTTGATTACCATCATCCCCCCCATGATGGTAAGTTGACTACCATCATCCCTCCATGATGGTAAGTTGACTACCATCATCCCTCCATGATGGTAAGTTGATTACCATCATCCCCCCATGATGGTAAGTTGATTACCATCATCCCCCCATGATGGTAAGTTGATTACCATCATCCCTCCCATGATGGTAAGTTGATTACCATCATCCCTCCATGATGGTAAGCTGATTACCATCATCCCTCCCATGATGGTAAGTTGATTACCATCATCCCTCCCATGATGGTAAGTTGATTACCATCATTCCTCCCATGATGGTAAGTTGATTACCATCATCCCTCCCATGATGGTAAGTTGATTACCATCATCCCCCCATGATGGTAAGTTGATTACCATCATCCCTCCCATGATGGTAAGTTGACAACTTCTACTCTGCTTCTAACTTAAAAACGTGGTTAGACAAGTGGGTGGGTGAGTTGAACCTGTCTAGCATGAGCCAGTAGGCCTTCTGCAGTGCTCCTGGTGCTTTTATGTGCTTTTATATCATATTAACATTATATTAGCACTATATTAACATATTACCACAATATTAGCATATTGTTATCATTATGTTAGCATAACATTAGCATGATATTAGCATATAATCAGCAAGATACTAACATAATGTTCGAATATTAGAATAAAATTAACATACAGCAAAATATTAACATAGAATTAGCATAATATTAACATGATATTAGCATGATCTGAAACAAAAGGGAATCCTCTATCACTCATTATAACTGATAAACATGTTTTGTGTAGCAATAATTGTGTTTCTTGCTTGAAACTACTTCTAAACTTAATTTTGTCTCCATAATGTGCTTAGATAATTTATTATGTAATGTTTAATACTAAGCCACAAGAAGATAGTAACTGGAAGTGGGAATATTCTCTGTGTTGGCTCCATTAGGGTTAATTCTCTCCACTGACAAGGTTTATCTTTCCTTTGGATATTACCTAATATTGTTATTAATATTAGAAATATTTGGCTTGGGTGTTTATCAACGAGAAATGTTGATGCACACATAAATTGCGATGTTTTTAGTTAATTTCGCATGTAAATGCTCACTGAATTAGATAATGGGTGAATGTTGAACCTACGATAAATGAATTTGTAAAAATCTGTATGTGAGGTCACTGTTGTGGTTGAACCTCTCTATGGTACACAGATATACAACTAGTTATATGAATCTTATTTAAGTCAGGTGGCCCAGTGGTTAATGCACTGGTGTTTGAGTTGTAACACTCAATTGCCATGGGTTCGACTCCTTCCCGTTCCTTGATTCATTTGCAATAGTGTTCCGATTTCGTGAGCCATTCTAACTCACTAAATGGAATAGTTTTCAGGCGCTACATGTAAACAGGCCACAGACTGTCCCTGTTCAGCCCCTGGCAGTGGGAACTGGGTAGGAATCGACCTGGGGTATGCTCAAAACGTCACTTCTGTTCAGGTCACCACTTCATTTGCACCTCCTCCTCTCGCTATCAACACTAACATCTACGTAAGTCTAACTAACCATTTACAAAACATTATGTAGTTATTTACAGGTCCCTAAATAAATACTGAAGTAATCTCTCAGCCTGCAGAGAGAGATTATTTTTAACCCTAAAACGAAGGATTAAATTAATATCTCGCCGTGAACAAATTATTTTAATCTATAAAACAGGGATTAAATTATTATCTCATTGTTTACAAAGATTATTTTAATTCCAAAAGCAGTTATTAAAGTAATCTCTCACCGTGTTTAGAGATTACTTTAACCTGTAATGCAGGTATTACATTAATCTTTCAGCGTGTATGTCCAGATATTCTGGTCGCGGAGAAATATTCTTCCTGTCTCTTAAATATCTTTCAACACTCATGACTGGTGATATTCCTTTCTGCTGTCTATTTCACCCCAGTCAAAAAACGAGAGTAGATTCGATAGTCAACGTCATTACAAATACAGGGGGATTTAACTGTGCCAGTCTACTCTAGAATGACTGGAAAATACTGACTGATATGACTATACCAGTCCAATAAAGAATTACTCTTTAATAAGTGTTTATGATGAATATAACAAAAACGAACATTTACCACGAATATTCTTAAAGCTGGTTTTTCGGGTTATTAAAATTGGTGGGTAGAATGCGTACCCACTAACGACAGTCACGAAAGTCTTCGTGTCTTGTTCATCCCGTCTTCATGGCATGTGTATGTACTCACCTCACCTAATTGTGGTTGCAGAGGTCGAGACTCGGCTCCTGGCCCCGCGTCATCACTGATCGCTACTAGATCCTCCCCCTCTCTGCTTCCTGAGCTTTGTCATACCTCTTCTTAAAACTATGTAATGTTTCTGCCTCCACTACTTCACTTGCTAGGCTATTCCACTTCCTGACGACTCTATGACTGAAGAAATACTTCCTAACGTCCCTGTGACTCGTCTGAGTCTTCAGCTTCCAGTTGTGACCCCTTGTTTCTGTGTCCCCTCTCTGGAACATCCTATCTCTGTCCACCTTGTCTATTCCCCGCAGTATCTTGTGTGTCGTTATCATGTCTCCCCTGACCCTTCTGTCCTCCAGTGTCGTCAGTCCGATTTCCCTCAACCTTTCTTCGTACGGCATTCCCCTGAGATCTGGGACTAGCCTTGTTGCAAACCTTTGTAGTTTCTCTAACTTGACGTGTGTGTGTGTGTGTGTGTGTGTGTGTGTGTGTAATATGTCAGGTATTGGGAACAAGCCCATCATCTGTCTTGCTGCTTATGGAAATGATTTTGGAAAGGGCAGGAGAAAAGAACTGCTGGATAAGCACGGATCAGCCATAGACGTAATTAGGTCTAAGGGAGGGATCCCAATCATATGTAGCATCTTGCCTAGAAGGGGAGCGGGCAATGAATGGATGTCTAGGGCAGCTGGTGTAAATTGCTGGCTTGACAGGTACTGCATGGAATTTGCAATCCCATTCATTGATAACTGGGACATATTTTATGGCAAACATGATATGTATGCAAGGGATGGAGTACATCTCTCAGGGGCCTGAGTGGTTGCATTAGCCAACTCGATTGAGGGGCCCATTGCTGACTTGTCTAGAACTTTAAAATGAAAGATGATAAAGGTATGAGTGTGTGTGGGAAACAAGCTGCAGTACAAGGACAGACAACAGAAGATATTACGAGGATACCACAGGGATATGTTTTATAGACTATATACAAAATAAAGTTGCTAGTAAAGATAAAGCATTTGAACAACAAACAAAGAGAGACAGAATAGGACAGAGAGTGAATAGCTCCCTTAAGGTTTACTATACTAACTATAGGAGTCTAAGAAATAAAATATATGAGCTAAGATTACTTGCATATGCAGGTAATATAGATATTATTGCTGTAACAGAGACCTGATTCAATCTGAAAGATAGACAAATGCCTTCTGAATGCCACATACTAGGCTATGAGCTATTCCACAATGATAGGGTCAACGTTAATTAAGGGTGGTGGAGTGGCGATGTAAGTTATAGATAATTTAAATTTTTGTATTAGACAAGATATAAGATAAGAAACATCGGACACAGAATCTGATTGCCTACAGTTTCTCGAGGGTAGTGATAAATTAATTTTGGGTGTGATTTATAGGCCCCTAAACCTTGATAGAGAGTGCAGTAATATGCTATGGGACGAAATTCATAAGGCGTCTAGATATGAAATTGTTGTGCTAATGGGAGATTTAAACAGACAAATTGGTTGGAACAATGTGACAGGAAATCTTGAGTCTAGTGACTTAAATCGTTTCAGGATTGCTTTTTAAAACAGTTCATGAGAGAATCAAATAGAGGAAATCATGTTCTTGATTTAGTTCTTGCCAACAAAGAATCACTAATTAAAAATCTTGAGGTTAATGATGAGGTTGTGGAAAGCGATCACAAATCACTTAGTTTCAACATATCATGGAATTTCCCTAATAACTGCAATCAAGTCTCTGTCCCAGACTTCTGCATGGCCGATTTCGTGGGACTGAGAAATTACTTGGGTGGGATAAATTGGATCAACCTAACTATGGGTCAGGTAGGGGGTGTTGGTTGCCAATATGACGTTTTTCAGAGCATACTTCTAGTTGCTCAGACAACTTATGCTCCAAGTAGGGAAATTAGATATACCAAAATTTATCCCAAATGGATAAACAATAGATTAAAACATCTCATTGGTCAAATGAGAGGCATATATAGGCATATCAAAAGAGGGAATGTGCAGTTAAGAAATCAATATATTAAATTAAAGAGATAAATAAAAAAGAGAATAAGAAAAGCTAAGAGATTATGAGGCTAAAGTGGAAAGGAATTCGAAGACTAACCCTAGAGGTTCCTTTCAGGTACATGGAAGTAAGATTAAGGACAAGATTGGCCCACTCAAAACTAACTTAGGTCAAATAACAGACAGTGATAAGGAAATGTGTGAAAATTTTAATTCTTATTTCCTCTCGGTTTTCATGCAGGAAGGTACTAGTGAAATTCCAGAAATAATAAATTATGTAGAACAGGATGATAATAAATTTTACACGATTAGGGTAAATAGTAACATGGTCCTCAGACAAATAGAGAAATTAAAACCGAACAAATCCCCAGGCCCTGATGAACTGCTTCCAAGGAATGTAAAGAAGAGCTTAGCAAACCTTTTGCTAATCTTTTCAATTTATAACTACAAACTGGCATGGTGCCAGACATTTGGAAAATGGCAAATGTAATACCTATTTGCGAAACAGGAGACAGGTCCTGAGCTTCGAACTACAGACCAATAAACCTTACCCCCATAGTGGGAAAGTTTATGGAATCAATAATTGCCGAGGCAATTCGTAGCCATCTTGAAAGGCATATATTGATTAATGAATCTCAGCATGGTTTTACAAAGGGGCGTTCCTGCCTGACGAATTTACTAATTTTTTTCCACTAAGGTAACTGAGGAGGTAGATAATGGCACTGAATATGATATCGTGTATATGGACTTCAGTAAGGCTTTTGATAGAGCTCCATATCAGAGACTATTTAGGAAAATTAAGGAACATGGAACAGGAAAATTTTTAACCTGGGTAGAGGTGTGGTTGAAAGATAGACAGCAGAGAGTTTGCATCAATGGCGGAGAAATCAGAGTCGGGGCGCGTCACGAGGGGTGTTCTGCAGAGATCAGTGTTGGACCTTTGTTGTTCACAATTTATATAAATGACATTGATGAGGGAATAAATAGCGACATAAGCAAGTTTGATGACACCAAAAGAGGTCGCCAAATTCATTCTAATAAGGATATTAGAGCACTCCAGGAAAATTTGAATGGACTGATGCAGTTGTCGGAGAAGTGGCAGATACCGATTATTATAGACAGATGCAAAGTTCTTAACATTGGATAAGAAAATAACCATGCCACATTTAAAGTAAATAATGTAGTTGTTAATATTACTGATTGCAAAAAAGATTTGGGAGTTCTGGTTAGCAGTAATCTAAAACCAAGACAACAGTGCATAAGTGTTCGCAATAAAGCGAACAGAATTCTTGGCATAAATAATAGGAGATGTCAGGTTGTTGTTGAACTCTATCCCCTCAAGGAAGGTTCCTTGATGTTGGTGAGGGGCTCTTGATTTAGGAAATTGGATCTGTGCTCCAGTTCTCCGAATTAAGCCTGAATGCCTTCCACCCCCCCCCCCCAGGCGCTGTATAATCCTCCGGGTTTAGCGCTTCCCCTTGATTATAATAATAATAATGTTCAACTCTATGTATCTTTGGTTAGGCTTCACTTAGATTATGCTGCTCAGTTCTGGTCACCGTATTACAGAATTGATATAAATGCTCTGGAAAACGTTCAAAGGTGGATGACAAAGTTGATCCCATGTATCAAAAATCTTCCCTATGAGGAGAGACTGAGGGCCCTGAATTTGCACTCTCTAGAAAGGCGTTGAACTGGGGGGGAATAAGACTGAGGTGAATAAATTGAAAAGAGGAATAAATAAAGGAATGTAAATAGCGTTCTAAAAATATCTAGCCAACACAGAACTCACAGCATTGGTTTTAAGTTTGGAAAATTCAGATACAGGAAGGGTATAGAAAAGCACTGTTTTAGTAATAGGGTTGTGAATGAGTGGAACAAACTCCCGAGTAACGTTATAAAAGCTAAGATGTTGTGTAGCTTTAAAAATAGGTTGGATAAATACATGAGTGGGTGTAGGTGGGAGGAAATTTTTGCTGCCACATTTATGGAGTGGGGCTATATCCGTTGCTTTTAGTGACTGTGGAATTTCACCCATGTCTAAGCTCCTTATGTATAGTATACTTAGGGCATGAGAAAGTGGTTTCTTGCAGTACTTAATGAACACTGAGTTCCACGAGTCTGGGCCTGTGGCTGAGTCCATGGGCATGTTGTCAATTGCTTTCTTAAAGTCTCTCAGGGTTAGAGCATGTCGGAAATCTAGCATACATTGATGGAATTTTGAGGCTCATTTACGAAAAAATCATTTGGATTGTTGATCTTTAGACTGAGTAGTGGCTCGCTAAACACAGAGCCATATTGGGATTCCAGTATCTCACTCATTTCTTTGTTGTCATCTGTGTAAGTCCCATCTTGTCTAAGCAAGGGCCTGATACTAGATGTGGTATTTGCCTTGTTTTCAGCATATGAAAAGAAATATTTCGAATATCTTTCAATTTCACGATTCGCTTTTAACTCCTGTCTCTCTTGGATCTTGCATGAGTCCTTTAACTAAAGTTCGATACTTTCCACTTCCCTGGTCAGCGCCTCCTTCTATGTATCAGATAATCTAGCATTAATGAGGAGCTCAGTGATTCTTCGTCGTCTTCTGGAGAGGGAGCGTCTTTCTCTCTCCAGTTCTTCTCTTCTTCTTAGGGAAATTTGTCTTGAACATACTTCAGCTGCCAGGAAGTTTTAAGACATGGTTCACCTGGTCCCAGTTGATGTTCTTGATGTTGAAGTTGTATTTGATGTAGACACCTTCACAGCTACGTGCATTTTGCTGATCAAGACTCCTGCGCATGTAAGCCTGACCATCGATTAGACTGTGATCAGTGTTAGTTGTTTTTTTATATTTTTATGTTTCTTACCAGGTCCTCATTATTTGTGAATGTATAAGGTCAAGTGTGTTTTCCAGTCTTGTTGGCTCCAATATCTGCTGACTTATGGTGTGTTTATCGCAGAGAATTAGTGTGTGACCTTTCACCTGCGCTGCCTCCAGGGATTGTTTCTGCTATAACATTATATACTACATTTTTTCCATTCTGTATATATAGATCGAGATCACCAAGCAGTAAGATGTTTGGGGATGGGCCTGGAAGGCTTTCCAGACAGTAACCAATTTTCCATAGCTGTTCCTTGAACTGTTGTGAGGTTGCATCTGGTGGCTTATATACAGACACGATGACTAGGTTTTGGTTCTCGATCTTTATTGTTAGAATTTCAACTACATCATTTGTGGTGTCCAGCAACTCCGTGCAGATGAGCGGCTCTTTGACATACAGGCCACCCCCCCCCCCCCCACTAGTTGCCTGTTCTTTCTGTCACATCTAAAAAGGTTGTACCCATTTATCCATATTTCGTTGTCAAAGTGATCTTTTGTGTGAGTGTCTGTGAAGGCTGCAAACATCGCATTTGACTCCTCTAGAAGTGAAATAATGAAAGGTATTTTGTTGTTGGTGGATGGCTTACGGCCCTGTGTATTATCAAATATAAATGAGGTTGTATTCTGTGTTTGTTGGGGGTATTTTGTTATGGGCATCTGTTGTTGTGGTTCTGGAGAGCCATGGGGGGGCCACTAGCTGTGCCTCCAGTGTAACAAGGCTCCAAGGTGGAGGACTAATTTTATTTTCTTCCACTTTCTTTCTACGTTTCCTGCCACTAAAAAATCACCTGTCATAACTACTATTGTTTGTCTTATGAGGTCTGTACCTCCTGGTCCCTTTTAGAACGTATGCAGGGCAATTGCTGTTGTAGCACTGTTTTTGGAGAACCGAAGAGTGGCACATTTCTGGGTGAAAGAATTTACAGGAATGAGAACGACACACTCCTTTAGACAGGAAGCCACGACATTTTTTGGGATGCTCAAAGTTGCATGTCCCATTTGCTTTTCTTGATATTCCATGCTTACAGATGCCCCAAACATAGAATTTACACAATTTCGCTTTTGGTTGGGAAGAATTTTTGGTAGGTGTGTTCATAATTTGTGCAGTTTCTAGGACTGCACAGTAATCTTCAGTATCCAAGCCAGGGCCACCTTGTCCTGCTTCAGGGGAACTACTCTCCCCAGAATAAGAAGACTCCACTGCATCTGTAATGTGGGCTATGATCTTGTGCAGTGATGGTTGTGCAGTGCTAGTCACTGCATTATGCCGGGTGAGCACCCCGGCATACTGCCGTGACGATAATCAAAGGCTTACCATAGTGGGATGTCTTTTTTCGTCAGTGCATTATGCCGGGTAGCAGCCATTAGCATTACGTCACGTCCTGCCGCCACAATCGACAGTGACTCTTCAGTGTTCACTTGGCTGCCGTGGTGAGAAGAAGTGTTTCACTTTTGTTTCTCATCCACCCCATCTTTTGTCCAGTGTTCCCTTTTGTTTTGGGGCTATACATGTTTGGTCATGGGTAAAAGGAAGTCTGTAACACTTGAAACTATAGCTTTTGAGCTATAGGGCTTCACTAAGCTAGGCACCAGACGAAAGAAGTTGTGGAGAATGTTGGTGTGTGAGAGTTCAGTGAGGCACTGGGTGCAGCATTTCAAGGCTGGTGGCGGTGTCGAGTTTCCGTCTGTCTAACCTCAGTTTGGCCCCCTCGAAGAAGACATTTGTTCGTACCTTAGTTAGAGAGTACACCTAAGATAAACTGCTAGAGAACTGAAAGAAAAGAGCCCACATCTTCTCTCAGAGGTGTCTGTAAGAACTGTTAACAGACGTGTGTCAGAACTGGGCTATAGTAGTCACCGCCAGGTTAAGGAACCAATCCTCTCCAAGCCACGAAAGAAATGTTGGCTGGATTATGCAAAGAAATATCTTCACTGGAATTCTCAACAGTGGTCTGGAGTACTTTGTAGTGATGAAGCAACCTTCACTGTCACCTGCAACCTTTGTCGACATGTGTTCCGGCCCAGAAGTAGTGACCTGCTAGACCCACACTACACCTGTGGGACCACCAAACACCCAGATTCGCTCATTGTTTGAGGGTGTTACAGTGCTCAGTGTTGGTGAGTTCATTGCTCTTCCCAAAAACCAGTATATGAACCAGTATAATTATTACCTAGAGTTATTGTTTGATAATTTACCTGAGGCGTTTGACAAACAAGGGACTACGGTTTTTATTCAGGACAGTGTCATACCGTCAGATTTGTAGTTCAGTGGCTTAAGGACTGAAGTGAGGTTCTTTAATGACAAGCCAGGCGATTCCTCAGACCCAAACCCCATTTAGATCCTCTGGTCGATAGTGAAACGAACTTTACTGGACAAGGATATCATTTCCATCCCTCAGTTGGAGGCTGCTCTACATGAGGCATGGAATAATATACCTCCCCAAACCCTCACCCTCATGGTGAGTGAAAATCACATGACTCGCTAACCCACTCAATAGCACTCATTTGTGGTTACAACAATGTATATACTGCTTTTGGAGGCTAGTACACCAAATGGGAAGTAGAATGAAATTAGATCAGAGGCACCCACACCACCATATGTCCTCGGATCAATGTAAAACACATAGCTTTGCTGGGTGCTAGATTCTTGTTGGATTGAATGGTCCATTGGGTTAATGAGCCCTGTTTTCTTTACATAAAAGTCTCCCCTCTATACGTTAGGGTTTTCTATCGTCATTTAAAGGACACGATGTCCTGTGGAGGGTATAATATAATTGCCAGTGACTCCTATGTCAGACAATATTTATATACGTATATGACTGAATTTATTACTATTGCTACGTTAATTTCGTTTGTTACAATATCAATATTTGTGGAATTTTTCTAATGCTATAATTTTTCTAATGCTATAATATTCATCCTTCAGGCTGCTGTACCTGTGGGCACTTCCGGTACCTTCTCCTCTCTCCCTCTCACTCCAGTGAACGCGGTCCCCTGGGAACGTATTCGCGTGGGAACCCTCCTCTTTTCTGCAATTTTGTAAGCTCCTGATGATGTGCTGATTGCAACACGAAAGGCCTAAAGCTATCATTCTACTCCTCCCGTGGTTGTTTTGCATCTTGTATCGCTTGGTTTGCGACATTTGCTTAATATGAATACCATTTGCCAAATCTTACCCCAATTCTCTAGACTTTTTCCTTCTTATTCCTTTGCTGTTTCCTCTTACAGATCTGTACTTTTTAAGGCCCACAAAGCATCCTTAAAATTAGTATTTTTACGAAAGTGCCTCAGTGAATAGGTACTATGGAAATCACTTCTACAAAACAGGTTGGTCAATCTGTCGTCGACCCCATTTGATCAGCTCCACAGGTTAGTAATTACTTAGAATATTGATCTGCTTCAACACAAAAGGAAAATGTTATTTATTGAAGTTAGAAAAGCCAAACAAAACTATTTCAACGTAGTACCACCTGAGTGGCAAGATCATTTACATATATAGGGGACTGAGAATAATGAAACGGTAAACGGAATGTTGACGTACTAGGAAACTAAACAATCTCATAGCACAAAGTGGCTGGTCTCAACATGCTAACCCGGAGTTTGCTATTAACCTGTCGAATGTTGAACTTACTCGTGACCAGCAGACAACATTGGGATATGGGTTAACTAAGTTTCGCGCCTACTAGTGGGGGCACTAATTATGTTGAGCTTGCCAAACCCTTTTGCAATTTGGAAAAACAAGGGGACCTATCCCCTGAAACTTTTAATATCTGCAAAGGCATGGTATATGGAGCTGTGCTCAGACCTATGGAACCGAACTGTCCTCAAAGATTTATTAAGTCTTACCATGAAATAAAGAAAGATGCTCGACTTCATCTTACGAAAGCGGACATTGCAAATGTGATGGTTATTATGGACAAGGTAGATTATAGAATTAGATTATTAGAACACAGGGATACTTACGTACTCCTTAATAAGAACTCTTTGAACCAGGTTAATAGTAAATTTATTAAACAACTTAGAACCTTACTGAGAGGTAATGAGGAATTAAACAATTATCAGAGATATGCGACATTTCCTTACATGTACAGTTTGATTAAAACCCAGAAGTCCTGTTTTCCTGCCAGACTTATAAATAGTTCTTGTCAAAATGGTTGGTAAAAATATTAACTCCTTTGCTTGGCAACATTTCTGACGCCCATTTAAAAAACAATGTTGATCTCATCGACAAATTGAAAAATATCAACACGTCTAATGATTTTACACTTGTGAGTGTTGATGTCAGTGCGTTGTTCACGAGAGTCCCTGTTCCCGACTTGCTAGGATATTTGGAAGAAGAATTAGATGAGTTCTTAGTTTTTTGATAAAAATACAATTATTGAATTGATTAAGCTTTGTGTAGTTGATTGCAAGCTTGAGTTTGAGGGGAAATACTGTGCTCAAAAACAAGGAATACCGATGAGTAATCCGTTATCCCCTTTATTGAGGAATCTGTATATGGAATTTTTCGAGGCTAGACTGTTGAAAGATATCCTGCCATGTAGAAATTAAGGGAGCAGTCAGGTTCACGCGCGCGGTGCAAAAAAAAATCGAAATAATATGAAAATGGAGTTATTGTTACCAAAAAATAGCTGAACTTTCTGGCTACACTCTGGTATAATTATTATCCTTGTACGATGTTTCTAAAAGGAATTACAGCCATTTATAACAGGCATGGTGACAGTGCTGACGCGACATAGTGCGTAAGAAGCGCTGACTCAGCTTTGTTGACGTTTTTGTTACGTTTTTCCCCGTGTTATTTTTATCGTTTTCTTATATCTTTATGTCTAATATAATACAAATTCACCATCTGAGATCATGCCAGAGTGGGCGGAGCTAATATGATCAAGTAACCAATCAAGCTACCCTGGGTATATTGCATAACATGCCCGACACCTCCAGATAAGATAAGATAAGATTTCGTTCGGATTTTTAACCCCGGAGGGTTAGCCACCCAGGATAACCCAAGAAAGTCAGTGCGTCATCGAGGACTGTCTAACTTATTTCCATTGGGGTCCTTAATCTTGTCCCCCAGGATGCGACCCACACCAGTCGACTAACACCCAGGTACCTATTTGCTGCTAGGTGAACAGGACAACAGGTGTAAGGAAACGTGTCGAAATGTTTCCACCCGCCGGGAATCGAACCCGGGCCCTCCGTGTGTGAAGCGGGAGCTTTAGCCACCAGGCCACCGGGCCACCGCCATTATCAGTGATGAGAGAAAACGGATTTACAATGGTTAACTGTAATGAACACTCGTAGGTCGCGGAAAAAGTGTAAAATAAGGCGAATTTTTCGGGGAAGAAAAAAAAAAAAAAAAAAAAAAAAAAAAGAAAAAAAAAAAATTATTTCCCGGGCAGCGGGGGTGCCGCGCGCTTCGGCCTATATCTCGAAAGTAACTTATTTACCTATTTAGGGCGAATGCATCCTTATTTATGAATGAATTGACTTGATTTTCACAACAAACATAGGAGAATGATTGATTTACACGACCAAACGTACCTTTCTGAACTATCCCAAATATTTTTAGATTTATATGGGCAACAAGACCGACACTGTATAGTCCTTGTGGCTTAGCGCTTCTTTTTGATTATAATAATAATAACAAGACCGACATCATCCAATATGACAAAAAAGTTATGAAACTTATTTTTTTTTAGCATGAAGATAAGGTTTATTTTAGAAAAGGTACGTTTGTCATGATACCGTGGAGAAAGAGGGGGACTGTAAACTTCCATTCTTAGATGTGTTGATACACCAGGTTGATAGAAAGTTTAAGTTTACAGTATATAAGAAGGCTACCAATATGTGCTCATACATTCACTATTATTCCACCCATGAGACTAGAGTCAAAAGGAGTGTATTTCTTACTATGTTTTTGAGAGCCTAGAGTGTGCAGTCCGGAGTTCCTAGGACCTAGATGAAGAAATTAGGAAAATATTTGACATTGGCATGAAACTGCGATATCCTAAGATGTTTATGGAATCTACCTTGCTGGCAGCTAAGAAAACTTATTATAGGACAGAACCTAAAATAACACCTAAGACCAAGAATGTGCTGGATCTCCCATATAAAGAGAACTTATCTATCCTACCGAATTCTCTTAGAAGATTTAATATACACGTAGTTTTTAAAAATCACGGACTGTTAGAAGCATCCTGATAAAGAGTGCACCACAACAACGTGTTGGTGGTGTCTACAGAGTTGGTTGCAACGGTTGCAGCTTCTCCTATTTGGGACAAACTGGAAAGTTATTGGAGGTGAGAATGTCCCATCACCGTTATTCCATGCGTATAGCACAGGAGTCGAACGCGATTTTCAACTATATTAGAACTTGTAATAACCCTGAAAATTGGCTGGAAGCAAGAGTCATCTCTCCTTGTTCCTCCTGGCTTGAAAGGAATATTGTAGAATCGGCAATTATTAAGCATGATAGGCAGTCATTATACAATATTAGTGATGGGCTGTTCAAATTAGATGCATTTTTAGTTGAGGCAATAGTATACAGTCTAAAATTGGGCTCTTATACGTATGCATCAGACTGTCTTAAATGTGCCACACCGAGGAATTATGGCGTCTTTCCTGCAGTTTCTGAAGGTTGAGCCAGTGTTTGCCTCTGGATTGTGTGGGATGAATATCGGTGGCCATCTTGTCATTGCAGATGCCTCCCCTCAGTTTAAACGAGTTTATGTTAATGAGCCCTGTTTCCTTTACATAAATATACAGTCTCCCGTCTATACGTTAGGGTTTTCTCTCGTCATTTAAAGGACACGATGTCCTGTGGAGGGTATATAATTGCCAGTGACTCCTATGTCACAGACATATATACGTATTTAAAGTTATTGTTGCCATAGAGAAATATGACTGAATTTATTATTGCTACGTTAATTTCGTTTAGGTTACAATATAAATGTTTGTAGGATTTTTCTTATGCTATAATATTCATCCTTCTGGCTGTTGTGCCTGTGGGCACTTCTGGTTCCTTCTCTCTCCCTCTCTCACTCCAGTGAACGCGGTCCCCTGGGAACGTATTGGCGTGGAAACCCTCCTCTTTTCTGCAATTTTGCAAGCTCCTGATGATGTGTTGATTGCAACACGAAAGGCCTAGAGCTATCATTCTACAATATTTCGTCAGACAACTTAATTTCTCTTCTTATTTACAGAATATTATGGAAGTTTAGTCAAATTGCCATGTAAGATAACTGTAATTTATTGTGTTGACAGCTTGGACCAACAATGACATCATCTGATCCTCTAGTGGCTGCTCTCAGTAATAATCCGAAGCCGTACACCGTCCAGACTTTTAATAGTAAGTATACTTCAATGGCAACAGTGGCACTGCTGATAGTAACTACTGAGGCACTGCTCCAAGTAATCAGTGTATCTCTGTTGACAGTAACCACTGTAACGCTGCTACTTTCAACCACCGAGGCACTGCTGTTATCCACAATTTTAGCACTTCTATTCTACACCACTGTGACACTACTGTCCTGTACTGTCACACTACTATCCCATACAACTGTCACAATACTGTCCTCTACTAATGTCACACTTCTGTCCTCTACTCCTGTGTCACTGTTACCATCAGTCATAGTAACACTACTAACATATATCACTGTGTCACTACTACCATCACTGTATCACTACTAAGATAACTGTGTCATGACTACCATCACTGTGTCATGACTACCATCACTGCGTCACTACTACTACCATAACTGTGTCACTACTACCATCACTGTGTCATGACTACTATCACTGTGTCACTAATACCCTCCACTGTGTCACTACTACCATCACTGTGTCACTACTACCATCACTGTGACACTACTACCTTCACTGTCACTACTACCATCACTGTGACACCACTACCATCACTGTGTCATTACTACCATCCCTGTGTCACTACTGCCATCACTGTCACTACTACCTCCATTATGCTGTTATTACTACCATCACTGTGTCACTACTACCATTCCGTTTGTCACTACTTCCATACTTCACTGTTTGACTATTACAATCACTGTGTCACTACTACCATCATTGCAACACTACTACCATCACTGTGACACTACTACCATCACTGTGTCACTACTACCATCACTGTGTCACTACTACCATCACTGTGTTACTACTACCATCACTGTGTCACTACTACCATCACTGTGTCACTACTACCTTCACTGTGTCACTACTACCTTCACTGTGTCACTACTACCTTCACTGTGTCACTACTACCTTCACTGTGTCACTACTACCATCACAGTGTCACTACTACCATCACTGTGTCACTACTACCATCACTGTGTCACTACTACCATCACTGTGTCACTACTACCATCACTGTGTCACTACTACCATCACTGTGTCACTACTACCATCACTGTGTCACTACTACCATCACTGTGTCACTACTATCATCACTGTGTCTCTACTATCATCACTGTGACACCACTACCAACACTGTGACACCACTACCAACACTGTGTCATTACCACCATCCTTGTCACTACTACCATCCATTATGCTGTTATTACTACCATCACTGTGTCACTACAAGCATCATTGTGTAACTACTACCATTACGTTTGTCATCACTTCCATACTTCACTGTTTGACTACTACAATCACTGTCACTACTACCATCACTTTGTCTCTTCTACAATGACTGTGTCATTACTACCATCACTGTGTCACTGCTACCATCCATCAGTATGATGCAGATAATGGGCTTGATCCCATTACCTGACATATTATCCAACCTGTTGACTATGTCACGAACATTAGTTTCTGGGAAACACATGCTCTGTCTCACCTTCCTATCACTGTTACAGAAAGTACCCTCTTTATATATTACCAGTGAATCTCACACCTCATACCATCATATCTGCTCATTAAACCTTCGCTTTGATGTTTCCTCCTTTTTCTGAAAACTTCTCCCTACTTGTAACAGTTGCCTCTCAGTTCCTTACTGCTGGTAACTTGTTTCTCTTCACTAACTCCAACCACCTCACATACATTGTTATACTTTTCCCAGCGAATTTTCCGTTTCTTATTTTCCTAGAGTGGACGAATCTCCTCCTACAACACCTTGAACTCAGATTCTAAGACACTACAGAAGCAAGTCATGGTGCTCTGTTACACTCCATACTAATCATCCGAGACAGCTCAGGAGAGAGATGAGTTCTCGTCACCACTGACCACTGACAACAACACTACTACCATCGTAAACTGACACTACTACTAACACCCACTGTGACACAGCTACCAGCATGCACTGTGAAACTATTACCAACAACCAATGTAACACTATTACCAACAGCCATTGTAACATTTCTACCAACAACAACTGACACACCATTACCAACAGCCTTTGTGAAACAACTTCCATCCACTCTTCATAAACTTGCTATGACAACTGTAACAGTATATTCATAAAGATTTTATCTTACATTCCGTATAGTAACGTGTATATATGTATATATATGTATATATATATATATATATATATATATATATATATATATATATATATATATATTCTCTTAATATTTTTTTTAATTTGCAGTGTTTGCTTTGGGTAGAAAACTGACGATACAGAGGACAGATGGACAACCATTGTGTCTTTGTCAACTGCAGATTATGTTACACTGAGAGATACATCTGTTGCAGGTACATCAGAGATTTACATCATAGAGAGGTACATCACTGGGAAGTACATGACTGAGGAGTACATGACTGAGAGTACATGAATATGTATATCACTGAGGGGTATATCACTGAGAGGTACATCACTGAGAGGTGTATCATTGAGAGGTACATCAATGAGATGTACATCACTTAGAGTACATTACTGAGATTATATCACTTAGTGGTACATCACTTAGAGAATTCACTGAGATGTACATCACTCTGATGTTCATCATCTTGAGATACATCACTGACAGGTACATCACTGTGAGGTACATCACTGTAATATACATCACTGACAGGTTCATCACTGAGAGGTACATCACCCTACATCATGATGCAATGTGAGGTACATAACTATGAGGTACATCTCTTAAAGTTGCATCACTGAGATTCCTCAATGTAGAACATGTGGCACTGTCAGTTACATCTGAGATGCACTTCACTGAGGAATGCATCACTGTGAGGTACAGTGCTGAGAGGTACATCACGTAGAGGTACTTCACTGTCGATCATGTAACACTGAGAGGTATATCACTGAGTGTTCATCACTGAGAGGAACATGACTTAGAGGTACTTCAGTGAGAGGTACATCACTGAGATGTACATCACTGAGAGGTACATCACTGAGATGTATATGACTGACACATGTATCACTGACAGGTACATTACTGAGAGGTACAACAATGTGAGGTATATCACCTCTAATTATAACACTCTGAGGTATATCACTGTGATGTACATAAAAGAGATACATAACGCAGAGATACATCACTAAGAGGTGCATCACCGAGACGTATATCACTGAGGTACATCACTGAGAGGTACATCACTGAGAGGTATATCACTGAGAGGCACATCACTGAGAGATACATGATTGAGAAGTACTTGACATCTAGTTGCACCACTGTGAGGTACATCACCTCTAGTTACATCACTGTGAGGTACATCACCTCTGGTTACATTACTGTGATTTACATAAGTGACATATACTTTAATTTGAAGTACATCACAGAGTTACATCACTGTGAGGTACAACACATAGATGTATATTATTAAGGTACTTCATGGAGAGGTGCATCACTGCTAAGTACATACCTGAGAGGTACATCACTGCTAAGTACATACCTGAGAGGTACATCACTGCTAAGTACATACCTGAGAGGTACATCACTGATCTTGTGGCACTGAGATGACCATCACTTTCATCATATAACACTGAGAGGTGCATCACAAAGTACATCACTGTACATCATGTGGCACAGAGAGGTACAACACCGTGAAGTACATCAAGAACTGTGAGTTACATCACTGTTGAACATAAGGCACCAACAGTTATATCACCAAGAGGAACATCATTAAGAGGTTCATCACTTCCAGGTACATCACTGAGATGAACATGTGAGGTATATCAGAGAGGTATATCACTGAGAGGAACATCAATGTGATGTACATCACTGTAGCTCAGGTAGCACTGAGAGAGACATCACTGAGAGTGATATCACAGAGAGGTGCAGCATTGAGAGGTACATCACTGAGAGGTACATCACTGAGAGGTACATCACTGAGAGGTACATCACTGAGAGGCATATCACTGAGAGGTACTTCATAGAGATGTACACAATTGAGAGGTACACCACTGATAGGTACATCACTGAGACGCACACATTTGAGAGGTACATCACTGAGATGAGAGGAACATCACCTTACTTATATCACTGTGACTTACATCACTTTGATGTTCAACACCTCTAGTTACATCTCTTTAAGGTTCATCACTATTAGTTATTTGACTCTCACATACATCTCTTAAAGGTGCATCACTGAGAGGTACATCACTGTAGATAATGTGGCACTCACAGGTGCATAACTTTGAGGTACATCACATCTAGTTACAGTGCCATGAGATATATCACTATGATGTACATCACTGAGTGGTATACAACTCTGATGTACATCATCTCTAGTTACATTACTGAGAGGTACATCACTGTGATGTATATCACTGAGTGGCACATCACTGAGACATACATCATTGAGATGAGAGGTACATCACTGTAGATAATGTGGCACTCACAGGTGCATAACTTTGAGGTACATCACATCTAGTTACAGTGCCATGAGATATATCACTATGATGTACATCACTGAGTGGTATACAACTCTGATGTACATCATCTCTAGTTACATTACTGAGAGGTACATCACTGTGATGTATATCACTGAGTGGCACATCACTGAGACATACATCATTGAGATGAGAGGTACATCACTGTAGATAATGTGGCACTCACAGGTGCATAACTTTGAGGTACATCACATCTAGTTACAGTGCCATGAGATATATCACTATGATGTACATCACTGAATTGAATATCACTGAGATGTACATCATTGAGAGGAACATCACGTCTAGTGACATCACTGTGACAT
This sequence comes from Cherax quadricarinatus, assembly GCF_038502225.1. Classification (NCBI taxonomy): domain Eukaryota; kingdom Metazoa; phylum Arthropoda; class Malacostraca; order Decapoda; family Parastacidae; genus Cherax; species Cherax quadricarinatus. The sequence goes on along the minus strand of NW_027196289.1, from coordinate 8,813 downwards.
ACATCTATCAGAGGTACATCACTGAGAGGTACATCACAGTGACATGCAACACTGAGAGGTACATCACTGTGATGTATATCACTTAATGGTATATCACCAAGAGGTAGATCAGTGAGAGGTGCATCACTGAGAGGTACATCACTGGTGTTACATCACTGAGAGGTATATGATGGAAAATGATGGAAAGGTACATTTAGTGGTACATCACTTAGAGGTACATCACTTAGAGGTACATCACTTAGAGGTACATCACTGAGAAGAACATCACTTAGTGGTACATCACTGATGGTACTTCACTCAGAGATACATCACTGAGAGTTACATCACTTAGTGGCAGATCACTGAAGGCACATCACTAAGAGGTACATCACTGATGGTATATCACTGTGAGGTACATTACTGAGATGTACAACACTGAGAGGCACATCACTGATGGTACATCACTGAGAGGTACATTACTTAGTGGTACATCATTGAGAGGTACATCACTTAGTGTTAGATCACTGATTGTATGTCACTAAGAGGTACATCCCTGAAAGGCACATCACTGAGAGGTACATCACTGAGAGAAACATCACTGAGAGGTACATCGCTAAGAGGTATAGCACTGTGACATACATCACTGTGACATACATCACTGTGACATACATCACTGAGATATACATCACTTAGTGGTACATCACTTAGTGGTGGATCATTGATGGTATATCACTGAGAGGTACACAACTGAGAGGTACATCAATGAGATAAGAGTAACATCACCTCTAGTTACATCACTTTGATGTTCATCACCTCTGGTTATATCTCTGTAAGGTTCATCACTATGAGTTACATCTCTGTGACATACATCTCTCAGAGGCACATCACTGTAGATAATGTGGCACTCAGATTCATCACTCTAGGGTACAACACATCTAGTTACATCACCATCATGTATATCACCGAGATGTACATCACTGAGTGGTATGCAACTCTGATGTACATCACTGAGATGTACATCACTGAGATGTACATCACTGAGAGGTACATCACTGACATGTACATCACTGAGAGGTCCATCACTGAAACATACGTCATTGAGATGAGAGGAATATCACCTCTAATTATATGACTGTGACATACATCTGTCAGAGGTACATCACTGAGAGGTACATCACTAAGATATACATCAATGATAGGTACATCACTGAGAGGTACATTACTGTGTGGTACATCACTTCGTAGTATATCACAGAGAGGTAGATCAGTGTGAGGTAGACCACTGAGAGTTACATCACTGAGAGGTACACAACTGATGTTACATCATTGAGAGATACATCAATGAGAGGTACATCATGGAAAGATGCATTTTGTGGTACATCACTTAATGGTACATCACTGAGCAATATATCACTGAGGAACATCACATAGTGGTACATCACTGTTGGTACTTCACTGAGAGATACATCACTGAGAGGCACATCACTTAATGGTAGATAAGTTATGGTACATCACTGAGAGGTATATCACTTAGTGGTAGATCACTTATGGTATATCACTGAGAGGTACATCATTGAAAGGTACATCGCTGAGAAGCACATCACTGAGAGGTACATCACTAAGAGATACTTCAGTGATAGGTACATAACTGAAAGGTACATTACTGTGTGGTACATAGTAGTATATCACTGAGAGTTACATCACTGAGAGGTACACTGATGTTACATCACTCAGAGATACATCACTTAGAGGTTCATCATGGAAAGATACATTTTGTGGTACATCACTGAGCAATACATCAATGAGAGGAACTTCACATAGTGGTACATCACTGGTGGTACTTCACCGTGAGATACATCACTGGTGGTACTTCACCATGAGATACATCACTGAGAGGTACATGACTTAGTGGTAGATAAGTGATGGTACATCACTGAGAGGTACATCACTGAAAGGTACGTCACTGAGAGGCACATCACTGAGAGGTACATCACTGAGAGGTACATCACTGAGAGGTACATCACTGAGAGGTACATCACTGAGAGGTACATCACTGAGAGGTACATCACTGAGAGGTACATCACTGAGAGGTACATCACTGAGAGGTATATCACTGACAGGCACATCACTGACAGGCACAACACTGACAGGTACATCACTGTGACATGCATCAAAGACAGGTACATTACTGTGTACATCACTTTGCACATTTCTGAGAGGTACATCACTGAGAAGTACATCACTGAGATGTACATCACTTAATGGTACAACACTGAGAGGCACATCACTGATGCTGCATTAGAGATACATCACTGAGAGGTACATCATGGAAAGATTCATTTAGTGGTACATCACTTAGTGGTACATCACTGAAAGGTACATCACTGAGAGGAACATCACTTAGTGGTACATCACTTAGTGGTAGATCACTGATGGCATATCACTGAGAGGTACATCACTGAGAAGTACATCACTTAGTGGTAGATCACTGATGGTACATCACTGAGAGGTACATCACTGAGAGGTGCATCACTGAGAGGCGCATCACTGAGGCACATCACTGAGGCACATCACTGAGAGGTACATCAGTGAGAGGTACAACACTGAGAGATACATCACTGATAGGTACAACACTGAGAGGTACATCACTGATAAGTACAATACTGAAAGGTACATCACTGAGAGGTGCATCACTGAGAGGTACATCACTGAGAAGAACATCAAATTGATGTATAACCCTATAGGTATGTCACTGTTGTTCAGGTAGCACTAATAGGTACATCTGTGAGAGGTACATCATAGAGAGGTACACCATTTCGAGGTACACCACTGATAGGTACACCACTGAGAGATACACCACTGAGAGATACACCACTGATAGGTACACCACTGAGAGATACACCACTGAGAGATACACCACTGATAGGTACACCACTGAGAGATACACCACTGAGAGATACACCACTGAGAGGTACAACACTGAGAGGTACAATGAGAGGTATATCACTGAGAGGTACATTACTGAGACGTGCTGAGAGGTACATCATTGAGATGAGAGGAACGTCACCTCTACTTACATCACTGTGACTTACATCACTTTGATTTTGTGGAGAAATTTTCTCCAGGAGGGGGTTATCAGCCCCCTTCATTCCCTTTCAGCCCAGAGGGGCCCAGCCCTCTCAGAAGGGGCAAGCATCTTGCTTACTGCTACATTAAATAATTGATTCCAGATGCAGTAGGGGCATGTGATATGGTTATGTGGCTCTTTGCCAGAGAACGTTGTTGCAATTAATGTAGTTTAAATAAGAGACAATCATTCTCTTTCCTTAGCAGGACAATTAAAGAAATGCTGCTCCCACTTTATTACCATATTAAAGATGTACATTGTTGTCTGTGCTTAAGATAGCAAGAATCAAGCATTCTGCATTTCTTCATAGTGGAAGTTTGGCAAGGAGGGGAAATATGCTAAGTCAGCTTTTCCTTTATGGTAGAGGGCAAGCAAGGTGGAGCAGGAGACGTCTGAGGTTAGATTGCTTTTGACCCTGTTGGGGGACACATTGATGCTGGGATAACTAACAAAGACCACTGATCCGCGCGTTTTTCGCATAAAAGTATCTCGAAGATCATATCAAGTCACAGCTAAGTGTGATCAACTTCTTTAGTGACATTATAGTGAATAAAACTTGATGAACAGTGTAACAATGAGGGTTGCGATCTTAACAGAGTATAGCATGACATTATTCAAAGAACATTATTCTTCAATCAAGACACCGATACCCGGGAGTAAGGGTCCGATACACAAACCCAGGTAAGTCTGTTTAGTGTGTGATGATTCCATTGACTGCGCAGTTAAGAACTCTGTACGCTGAACAGATTATCATATACCTCGGTGATGAGCGGGGTTTTTAGCCCACACACGTGAGTATTCCAGTCAGCAATCAGTTTCTGAGATATGCTGACTTAGTACCCTCTTGGGATAATTATATTCACCCATAATAAATTATTTTCCAGTCCGTGAGGTTGCCGAATAGGCAGAACTTGCGATCTTGGCTTAAATAGCAACGCTCATCTTGCCATATAGGACAAGTGAAAATTTGTGTATGCAATAATTTCGCCAAAATCATTCTGAACCTAACGAAAAAAATATATTTCACTGTGTTTGTTTAGTATTAAATTATTGTAAACAAATCTAAAATATATTTAGTTGGGTTAGGCTAAAATAAATTGTTCTTGTTATAATAAGGTTAGGTAAGTTTTCTAAGATTCCTTTTGGTGCAAAATTATAAATTTGTACATCAACATTAATGAAAAAAATATATCTTTAAACGTATAAGAGAAAATTTTAGAAAGGACTTAATTTTAAATGAGTTCTTGCTAATTGACCAGTTTTACATATTCGGCACGACATATATATATATATATATATATATATATATATATATATATATATATATATATATATATATATATATATATATATATATATATATATATATATATTTCAACAAGTCGGCCGTCTCCCACCGAGGCAGGGTGACCCAAAAAAGAAAGAAAATCCCCAAAAAGAAAATACTTTCATCATCATTCAACACTTTCACCACACTCACACATTATCACTGCTTTTGCAGAGGTGCTCAGAATACAACAGTTTAGAAGCATATACGTATAAAGATACACAACATATCCCTCCAAACTGCCAATATCCCAAACCCCTCCTTTAAAGTGCAGGCATTGTACTTCCCATTTCCAGGACTCAAGTCCGACTATATGAAAATAACCGGTTTCCCTGAATCCCTTCACTAAATATTACCCTGCTCACACTCCAACAGATCGTCAGGTCCCAAGTATCATTCGTCTCCATTCACTCCTATCTAACACGCTCATGCACGCTTGCTGGAAGTCCAAGCCCCTCGCCCACAAAACCTCCTTTACCCCCTCTTTCCAACCCTTTCGAGGACGACCCCTACCCCTCTTTCCTTCCCCTATAGATTTATATGCTTTCCATGTCATTCTACTTTGATCCATTCTCTCTAAATGACCAAACCACCTCAACAACCCCTCTTCTGCCCTCTGACTAATGCTTTTATTAACTCCACACCTTCTCCTAATTTCCACACTCCGAATTTTCTGCATAATATTTACACCACACATTGCCCTTAGACAGGACATCTCCACTGCCTCCAACCGTCTCCTCGCTGCTGCATTTACCACCCAAGCTTCACATCCATATAAGAGTGTTGGTACTACTATACTTTCATACATTCCCTTCTTTGCCTCCATAGATAACGTTTTTTGACTCCACATATACCTCAACGCACCACTCACCTTTTTTCCCTCATCAATTCTATGATTAACCTCATCCTTCATAAATCCATCCGCCGACACGTCAACTCCCAAGTATCTGAAAACATTCACTTCTTCCATACTCCTCCTCCCCAATTTGATATCCAATTTTTCTTTATCTAAATCATTTGATACCCTCATCACCTTACTCTTTTCTATGTTCACTTTCAACTTTCTACCTTTACACACATTCTCAAACTCATCCACTAACCTTTGCAATTTTTCTTTAGAATCTCCCATAAGCACAGTATCATCAGCAAAAAGTAACTGTGTCAATTCCCATTTTGAATTTGATTCCCCATAATTTAATCCCACCCCTCTCCCGAACACCCTAGCATTTACTTCTTTTACAACCCCATCTATAAATATATTAAACAACCATGGTGACATTACACATCCCTGTCTAAGACCTACTTTTACCGGGAAGTATTCTCCCTCTCTTCTACACACCCTAACCTGAGCCTCACTATCCTCATAAAAGCTCTTTACAGCATTTAGTAACTTACCACCTATTCCATATACTTGCAACATCTGCCACATTGCTCCTCTATCCACTCTATCATATGCCTTTTCTAAATCCATAAATGCAATAAAAACTTCCCTACCTTTATCTAAATACTGTTCACATATATGCTTCAATGTAAACACTTGATCTACACATCCCCTACCCACTCTGAAGCCTCCTTGCTCATCCGCAATTCTACATTCTGTCTTACCTCTAATTCTTTCAATTATAACCCTACCGTATACTTTTCCTGGTATACTCAGTAAACTTATTCCTCTATAATTTTTACAATCTCTTTTGTCCCCTTTCCCTTTATATAAAGGGACTATACATGCTCTCCGCCAATCCCTAGGTACCTTCCCCTCTTTCATACATTTATTAAACAAAAGTACCAACCACTCCAACACTATATCCCCCCCTGCTTTTAACATTTCTGTCATGATCCCATCAGTTCCAGCTGCTTTACCCCCTTTCATTCTACGTAATGCCTCACGTACCTCCACCACACTTACATTCTGCTCTTCTTCACTCCTAAAAGATGGTATACCTCCCTGGCCAGTGCATGAAATTACCGCCTCCCTTTCTTCCTCAACATTTAAAAGTTCCTCAAAATATTCTCGCCATCTACCTAATACCTCCCTCTCCCCATCTACTAACTCCCCTACTCTGTTTTTAACTGACAAATCCATACTTTCCCTAGGCTTTCTTAACTTGTTTAACTCACTCCAAAATTTTTTCTTATTTTCATTAAAATTTCTTGACAGTGCCTCTCCCACTCTTTCATCTGCTCTCCTTTTGCACTCTCTCACCACTCTCTTCACCTTTCTTTTACTCTCCATATACTCTGCTCTTCTTATAACACTTCTGCTTTGTAAAAACCTCTCGTAAGCTACCTTTTTCTCTTTTATCACACCCTTTACTTCATCATTCCACCAATCACTCCTCTTTCCTCCTGCCCCCACCCTCCTATAACCACAAACTTCTGCAGATGAGTTGTCTCTAGTGTTAGTCTGGTTGCATTGTTGCAATGCACGATCCTTCAGCTCAGCCTCAGCTTTAACAACGTCAGTGTACTTCATGTGGTCAAGGTGATCTTCCTTAATCATTCCTGTGGCAATCTCTCTCGCCTCGAACTTGTTGCCATGGAGCTGTCTAAGGACATGGTAAGGACCAACAAATTTAGGGACTATCTTATGCATGCGAGGGGTTTACGTAAGATTTTGCAATCTTGTACAACCTTACTCTCCTTAGCAATAGTATTACGATTAGATGAAAACTTGTCCGTTGTTTTCTTGAGATTTTCTCGTTCTCTCTGAAAGACAAGCTGTGAAGTCCGCATCTTGCTGATGGTTACATTGTCAGTGTCATATACAGGCTGAAGCAGAACAAACAGAATTTCATTAGGCAAACACTTGTCATAGCCATACAGTGCGAAGTGGGGTGTGTTCGAGTTGTTGTGCGAAGAGTTTAGAGTACTCTGCATATCTGGAATGAACTCATCCTATGTGGTACAACTCTGACTGATAGTCACTCTGAGCACCTTTAGGATTTTGTGATTTATAAGCTCTGCAAGGCCGTTGCTCACGAGATGGTGTGGAGGTACTGGCGCTTGATGTATGGCAAATCTAGAGTAAAGAGCCTGCATTGTGGCATTTATGAACTCCAACCCATTGTCTGACATTAGCAAGTCTTAGCGGTTTTATCAGGAATGGGTACTAGCTCACAGTACCATGTCAACTTGTCCATCATTACAAGCAGGTATTTATTACCTTTTTTTGAGGTCAAGAAGGTCGTCAGCAGGTCGACAGAAGTTCTTTCCCAAGGCTCTTTTGTAATGGGATACTTGAGAATGAGATTTGGATCGGTGGCGGTACCTTTGTGCTGGAGGCATACAACACACTTTTATGCATGTTCTTTGCCATTTCCGCTGCCATCTTAGACCAGAAGGATTTCATTCTTGCCTGTGTGATACTGCGGTATTTACCTGGATGCACTTTACCTGGTATGTCGTGCCAGGATCAACCAGCTTGGTCACACGACACAGCACTACTTAGTTGACAACTAAGTCCCTCAGTAGTACAGGTGATTTAACCTGCAAGTCAGCAGCCTCTTTGGTCAGGAATCGAAGGTCTTGTGGCATTGGGCTCTCTAGATCCTCAATGGAGAACGAGTAGTCTGTACTAACAAAAGCAATATGCCTCGACAAGACATTAGCAACGACATTTTGCTTTCTTGGAACACAACAGATTTCTGGTCTAGAGTCGTTGAAAGTGAGAGACCACTGAGCTTGCTTTCCTAAGAGATTCTTACTTGTAAAGAGAAACAATAACAGCAAGTGATCTATGTACATCTTGATAGGATACTGGTAAATAATGTTTCGGAAATGGCTCAAAGCCCATAGCTCTGTCACTTAGCAATTAATCACAGATCTGGTAAGACCACAGCTAGCATAAGCTATTGGCTGTTGCTTACCAATGGACTCTTGCGAGTCCAGTTTTGCTGGCATCCATCCTCTAGGTAAACCCCTTGGTGAAATCAGGAAATTTAAGAACAGGATCCATGTTAACTTGTTCTTTAAGGTAACAAAGGCTCTTTCCAGATAACAAATCCATCAAAGGGCACGTCTTTTTTTTGAAACCGGGTCAGAGGTGTAGCTATGGTGGAAAATCTGGCTAAAAAAGTGCTGTAGAATCTGGTCTAGGCCTATGAAGAAACGAACAGCATCTGCCATAATAAGTCTTGGGAATTTCTGAACAACCAAGAGTATAGACCCGTCTGTCTTACTGCTGTTCTGTCACTACATGGCCCAGAAATCTTATTTATTTCTTAAGGAACTGACATTTAGAGAGCTTGACTTTGCAAATAGTCTTGGCTAATTTTTCCAGTACCTGTTCAAGTTTTACGAGATGCATCCTGAGACATCACAATAAGATCATATAGACAGAGCATTAGGATGCTACCTAGGAGAGTACAAAAGATTGTCATC